>NC_046382.1:21615282-21915282 GCF_011125445.2 Fundulus heteroclitus | reverse complement strand
TATTTATTTTTCATCATAATGGTTAACTTTTTTTATTAATTACTTGGTTTTTAAATGTATTCATTTCTGTTTCTGTTTTAACATTGTTGTCTGTTTTATTCTTCCTTTCTATATTTTCCCCCATTTATTTCTTTAACCCTATTTATTTATGCCTGACCTTTTTCCAATTCTAAGGGGACAACTGTTCCCTATTGGATGGTTAGCATTAGACCTCCTTAGCTAGAATCTACATGTTGCTGCCATCATGGCTGCTGCTACCGTCCGCTGTGAAATTGGCTACCCAGGTTACCTGGGCAGCTAGTGTGACAGCGGCCATTAGCGGCAACCATGATGGCAGCAACATGTAGACTGCCTACTATGGAGGGCTGATGCTAACTAACAGTTGTCCCCTTAAGACCCGCCCTTTCCTCATTTGCATAATGAGGCTGAAATGCATACAGAAATGGAAAAAGGTCAGGAATAAATAAACAGGGTTGGAAGAATAAATGGAGTAAAAATATAGAAAGGAAGAATAATACAGAGGAAAATATTACAACATACACAGAAATAAACACATTTAAAAACTAAGTAATTAATAAACAAAGCTAACAATTACAACAAATTATTAAAAAGAGGAATAAATAAATAAGCTAATTTACATTTATGTCTCATTGTATAATTTCTGCTTACATTTATTTATTTTATGTATTTTTGTGCATTTATCATATGCTTATTTATTAAGCATGTACTTATTTCTATATTTATTTTAGTTATGTCAGGGTTGGTCCTCTGTACACCTTACTTAATAATTCCACATTAGTTTGTATCTATTTTACATCAAAGGGCATTTTTTTTTTTCAAAATATTAAATAGTATTGACCATAATTTCAAAATAATAGGTGTGAAAAACCTAAAGCAGGTGGATATTTTTATAGGCGTTGTATGGGGGGGCGGGGGCAGACATTCTGGGCTTACTTGGTGATGTGGGGAAAAAAAGGAATTATTCCAAAAAAGTTAAATAAATAAATAAAAATAGGACTTTGCAGTTGACAGCTTTGTTATTTCAGCCGGTGCTATGCATGATATACTTTTTTTGTCATTCCTTTTCTGTTTCGTTTCCTCTCTTTAGTTTCAGATTAAGGAAAAACAGCAGTTTAAAAAGACCAGAAAACACAAAGAAAGGTCAGAGGCTAATTGAGAAGGAGACTATGGAAACAGGACAGGTATCACATCTGCCTCGTTCTGTCCTATTCTAGGGTGTTTGTGTTTTTCTGTACCTGCCCTAACCTGTGCTGAACCTTTTCTGCCGCCTGCCGCGTTGTCTCATACACAGAGCTCGGCATTGCCTCTGCTACCACACAAACAGCAGCGAATCAAATCAAGAGCTCAACAAGTTTACTAGACTTGGCTATATTTAAGGACCAGCTTGAGCCCATGTTATTTGCCAGATTGTTTATCTTAGGCTGGGATTTATTTCCTGAATCCTACTGCAAATTTCAAAAAGGTCACGCTCCAAGAAATTGTCCTGCGTGGACCCTCAGATGATTTCCTCCCTGACTTATTCAGTCACGTCCTAGGGAAATTACTACAGATCCTAGGAATCACATTCCATTCTATAGTCTTCTAACCTCCCACCGTCCTGCATCAGTAACCTGCAGTTGTCTTTTTCTGGCCATCTCCTGAGAATTATAAAGAAGGAAGTATTTATAAAACAACAGTTACCGTAGCTTTCTACTTATACAGACTTATACAGAAAAAAGTTTATACCCTCTCCTTTTTCCAGCTATAAACCGCTGGTCTAGCTTCAGAGTCTTGGTTTCATTTATACTATAGTTTATCCAGGATGGAAGAGTCTATTACCAGACGTCTCACAAAAAACATGTCAACCGCAAAAAAAAAACAAAAAAAAACAAAAAAAAAACTTATTAAGGACATGTACATAAAATAGGAAAAATACTAAAGATATAAAGGCTTGGCAAGGAGAGAGAGAGCTAAAGGTGACTTAAGCAGAAGTAAAACTAAACATTTAAAATGCTATTTTGTTTAAAAAAAATTACTTAAAAACAAAATCGCAATCTGGACAAAAATGTTGTTGTAGTGTTTGGTTGTGATGGTCAGAAACGTCTATGACCGTATATGACCGGGCAGACTGAAGTACTAGGACCTCACCAAACACAGAATGGGAGATGGAGCCTCCCAGTCGATGCAGCCGTCTGGTAAAAGAGCCTCACCAGCCCCCTCTATATCAGCTGTTCTGATCATTTAAACTTCCGGTTCATGGAAGAGCTTCTAAACCATGACAATAATGAGTTATTTTGCATCCAATTATTAAGAATTTTTAGAAGCACTTATTTTACAGAAGAAAAGTCTTCCCGGATTAGCATTTGAGGTCCCAACTTTAGCCTCAGCGCCAGCCTGCAACTCAAAGGTTCAACAACGAGCGTTTTAAATTTTGAGTGACCAGAAATGGCGCACATACTGTAACACCCCTATCTGTCAAAGACTTTGAGACGCCAGCTAACCACAGTAGCCACATCATCCAATGGATGGAGGAAACATGGAAAAGTGGTGAATATTTCTTAGAGAGGGCGGCGTTCCAAAAGCGCTTCAAGTTTCATCCTTGGAGGTCACAACAGACCCCATAACAACATCTAAAGCACAGCAGGCATTACTTGGCCCAATTAATCAGTGTTCATGATTCGACTGTAGGAAAAAAACTGGGCAAAAATAGCATCCATGGAAGAGTTCCCAGGTGAAAATCTATGCTGACACATATTTTCCATTAAAAAAACACATGTTGCTTCTTGGCATTCAGGTCAACTCCCCACCAAAAACTCCAGAAGGTGAGTGACTGGGCACCAGTTTGTAATGTAAAGGAAGTAGATCAGAGAGCAGCTATAGTGATGCTTTTGGCATGGCCTAGTCAAAGTCTTGCCTCATGTCCATTTAAGATGAGGTGCTGGGACCTTACACTGTCTCTTTATTATTTAATACCCTCCAGTTGGGCTTATTTAGAACGATCCCGCAAAGAGGAGTGGACCAGAAATTCTTCCATTGCCAGATATTGCAAAGTATAGATGGCTGGTGTTGCACAGCAACTACTTTTTCACATTGGCTGGCATAATAATTAGGTTTGAGAGGAATTGCTTTTTTTCATAGCTTTTCTCACCTAATAAGTGAAATCATAATTTGCAAACTGCTATTTGCATTCACTCATAATTCTTTTTTTTTGATGATAAAAAAAAGCATGACATAAAAAGAAAAGAAAAAAGGAAAGGAATTTGTAAAAGACCAAATGCCTTTTCACAGCATTGTACTCAAAGTGTTTCCCCGGTGCGTGTTTTCTGTTTTACCTCCAGGTTAAATTCTCAGTCTGCATCCAGTACGTGCGAGCCATGGGATGGGGATATGCTTTTTTGGCCCTCTTCGTTTATTTAATGCAGAATGTTGCTTTCATTGGTCAAAACCTGTGGCTGAGTGACTGGACCAACGATGCAGTGGAGTATTACAACCAGACGTACCCTTCCTGGAAGAGGGACACCAGGGTGGGGGTGTTCGGGGCTCTTGGAATGGCTCAGGGTAACTGAACAGTATTTATATAATTTATCTCATATAACACATAAGGTAAACTTTGCTGAGTTTTGAACAACTAAATGTGTACCAACTCATAGCACTGCTTAAGGGGCTGACTTTACTTCTATTTGTTTTAACTGTATTTGGCACCATAGAAAACAGAAACTCCCTCCTGCTGACTAGGTCACCTGTCTGATGAAATGTACTATCGGCCGTCGCCATGACACCACACATTTTTCTATGTAACAACATTTTCTATGTTCCATTGATCAAAACCTTGATATTTCATCCTTTGAGCTCAAATGGAGTTGAGCTTGTTCTGTAGTCACAGGATCTTGGCATCTTTCAGTCAGTCCTGTCCATAACAAACTATTGGAGAGTTGAATGTGAGGCTGTCCACACTCTTCATATCTCAGGAAGTACTAGTAATAGCAAGCTGAATCTGGTATCATTGGAAAGCAGAGGTTCTGCTGAAGAGAACCATAGGTGTCATTCTGGTCGGACTAAAGCCCTCAGGGAAGAACCTCAAGCTGTCCAGCTGTAGGAATTGAAACATTCAGTCCTTCTCCATCCTGCTACTCAACCAAACGTAATACTCTTAGAGTCTGAATGCTCATTATGGAAGTTTGGAACACTGATTTATGTTTCGTACTAATGCATTTTATGTATATTTTTAGATCTCGCTGATGAACTGTTTCTGTTATGATTTTCAAAATAACACAGCAGGAAAATTTTCCCTGCAAACGTACATTAAATATTTCCATCTCATGTTGATTTCAGGCGTTTGTCCCAATTTGGGTTCTAAAACAGCTTAAGGAACCAAACTCAACTAAAAAAAAATATTTTTTAAAATTTTCTTTAATTTTAATAACCAAAATCATCCTTTTGTGCAAAATGAAAGCGATTTGTCCCAGCACCCCTTCATGTTATAAACTGTTTCCAGGTTTCTTTGTGTTCCTCGGCACACTGCTCCTGGCCAATGCTGCAGTCAACGCATCTCGTATTCTGCATTCAAGGCTGCTTGACAACGTCCTTCGAGTCCCCATGGTTTTCTTTGACACCACACCGGTCGGAAGAGTCCTCAATCGCTTCGCGAAGGTGGAGTTTAATGATCACCTTTGTAAATCTTATCCTGTCTGTTGTGAGTTGTTTTCCTTTTTGCTTCCTTGTATGGGCTTTTTGAAATTTGTTGTGAAAAAAATGATAAAATCGCTTTTGACTATTACAGTTTGAACTGTTGAATATTAACTTTCTTGAGCTGTTCGTGCAGGACTTGTTCACATTGGATGAAGCCCTTCCACAGTCGTTCAGCTCCTGGATCATGTATCTGCTGGGCGTGCTGGGGACACTGGTTTTCCTCTGTCTTTCCACGCCTTTCTTCATCATCGTCATCATTCCTCTGGCTGTGATCTACTTCCTTGTACAAGTGAGTTAACCCAGAAAGTGATGTGACGTAACATGGTAAAGCCCATCAGCAGGACACCCATCCATCGACTATCAGTCCAGTAATGCAAACACAGGTGTTGCCATCTTGTCCAACTCCATCTCATGTTCTCAAAGCACAGAACAGGCTCCTGCATTAAGCCCCAAAGAACAATGTCACCTAAACCTAATCAATCTTAATTTTGCTGTTACCAAGTCACTGCCCCATCCTCTTAAATTGTCGGCAGCTGGTTAATGGTATATAGAGGGCTACACGGAAAATAGCTCCGTCTGAGCCGACAGCTTAACCTCTCGACCTCAGCACCTTTGTGTGTTGCTATTATCTATAAGAGTGCAAACCAGATGGCCCCTGTCTTCTCTAGATTGGGAGAGATGCTGTCTATGCTTTCGAATTATAAAATGATTGCTCTTCATAGACCATTCAGGCATAAGTTATATTTAGAACTTTAAGACTAAATATTAGTCATGTTTTTTAATCAGCCAGTTTTTAAAACTGAAAGGTTTCAGAAACCTTTAACTCAGGAAAACTTTCTTTCATGTGCTTCTAATCTATAAAATAATAAAAAAGGTGATTTAATGCTATTTTTTAATAAAATTGAATAACTTTCATTTTCAACAAGAGCTAATAATGATTCAGTATCGACCAACATTTTGTATTTATCAGGACTTCTACTGATGTTTCACTGAGATTCCCACCATATGCATGGCTGTGGTGTCAACATTAAAATGATCTACTAATTATTTGCAGGCTGCAGAAGTTTGAAAAATCTCTGCACACAAAGATTTCACTGGTTTCTCTTGCATGAAATGCTCCATAAACAGTAACACTCTAATTACATTTTTGTTTACAAAGGATATTTTCATTTAAACAAACTATTTGCCTGCACAGCCGATGTCAGAAGATGTAACAATTCAATCTTTTCTTTTGAAAGAATCAGATTTGGGCTCGTCTTTTCAATGTAATTACAAATGTGTAGCTAAATTATCAAATTACCTGAAGGGCTGTTTTCCTGAAAACGTCTTGAAAAGTAAAAGGAGCACATGGTTTCCTAAAAACAGCAGGATTTCTCACCTTTGGCTTTTATTGAGGCTTCACATTTTTTAAATATTAATTTTCAAAAATCAGTGTCCGTGTTTTCAATCTCTTTGTATTTTAACACAACTGTAATACTTTTAGGCAGCTGATGGCGGATCAAAGTGACCAAACTCTTGTATCAAACCTGATTTAATCTTTTTTCTCTCTCTCCACTCCCAGCGATTCTACATAGCCACTTCCCGACAGCTGCGCCGCCTGGAGTCGGTGTCTCGCTCTCCTATATACTCTCACTTTGGCGAGACCGTGTCGGGCCTGTCCGTGATAAGAGCCTACAACCATCAGGAGCGGTTTTTGAAACACAATGAACAAACTATCGATGAAAACTTGAAAACTATCTATTTCAGGATAATGTCTAACAGGTCAGTATGGAAGGGCACCTTCAAAAAAAAAATAGTTTGTATTTCTCATTTGTTCCTGTAACTCAACTGTTATGAACCCAATGTGGATTTTGGTGCGTTTTATCTGGAGCATCAGGCAAGGCAAGCTTCTCCCTAAAATCCCTAAGTGATTATAAATTAAAGTTAGGTGTACTCAAGACCAACTCTTGTGGTGTACTCTGCAGGCTCTACTCCTTGTGTTTTTTTTTTGCATTAACTTGAAGGATTTCTCTGGCTTCCTCACGGTGCAACCTCTACAAAAACTAACCGTATGGGCCCCATTGTGTTTCTGCCCTTTTCAATCTCCCTAAGCATGTCATTGCTTAGGGAGATTTCTTCTCGCAGCCCTAAAACTCAACAATATCACCCAAATGTATCACTTAATACAACAACACATATAATTATAGCAGTGGGTCTGAAAATGTGGCGAGTTTATATATTGTCTTCCAGTTGGATTAGGGCCCAGAAAATGTCAACCAGCCTTTAGGAGAGATGCTAAGGCCTTTCATTGCCACACAAATTTCCACTGTTTCTTGTCACATAAACCCACCTGTACATGGTAAAGGTAGATGAAAACTCAGAAGTGTTATAAAATGTTGCCCTACTTTAAGCAATGGAAAACAAATCATGGTCATGTGGAGCCACCGTGGGAAGCCAACATCTACCCAAAGTTCTCCGTCCTCCCAAGAGGGAGAACTCATGACAAAACTCATGACAAAACGTGGGCATATTATGCGCTGTAACTACTGGTCTATAACGGATCCTGCAGGTAGCCAGCTCACATGTTAGTAAGCCTGCTCAAGCTGCATCGTGTCCCCTTGTTGCAGGTCTCACTGTGGACCTTTGTGGGCCTTTAATTCCTCTTGTCTAGCATGTGTTTATGTTTATAGGGTTCTCTGTGGTGTTTGTTTGCTCAACAGATGGCTGGCCATCCGTTTACAGTTTCTCGGAAACCTTGTGGTGTTTTTTGCCGCCCTGTTTGCTGTCATATCCAGAGACTCCATTGACAGCGGTCTGGTTGGTCTCTCTATATCATACGCCTTGAATGTGAGTCACTTAATCCCAATCGGAAAGCAAAACGTACGCGACTAGAACAACAGTATTAATAGTAACCCTGAATATTTTAATGAAAACTTCTGTTTCCTGTTGTGGTTTCCAGGTAACTCTAACCCTCCACTTGGTGGTGAGGTTAACCTCAGAGCTGGAGACTAATATTGTAGCCGTGGAGAGAGTGAGTGAATACTCGGAGCTTGAGAATGAGGTATGTTGACAGTCCTCTGCTGTTAACTTTAATGGTATACACACATCTGCTCTCTGTTAGCTGAACTCTTCTGGTTACTTTCTGCAGTTTGGTTAAACCTGTGATAGGATTCCTTTTTTAAAGTTATGACTTTTCTGTGATGATGAGATGTTTTGTGTCGTTTTAACTGTAGTGGCTGAGAGTTCATAGTTCCAGATAAATCCTGATGTCTTCTCTGGTCACTTCAACGCTTATTTTCTTACCAATAAGCTGTATTTGCAGTTTGAATCTAGTTCATGCTTCCAAAAATGTTTAGCATTCAATCATGATGCAGAACTTTCAACATTTGTTTTCTTTCTAAAACCCAAATGTATCTCTTTATCCACCTAGAAGAAAGGTTCTACCTAAAAATGACACCTAGTGGCACAACTTAGGTCTTACATTAAACACAAAATTGCCTCCTACATAATTTTTTCCCCCTATTAATATATCAACATTATTGTGCCACAAAGAACATTTAGATGATTGCTTGGGGTCAGACAGACATCATAGTGGACCCTCAGACCAGCACTGATGAACCGGTTCTTCCACAGGCTCCCTGGGTGACCCAGCATCGACCTCCTGAGAAGTGGCCAGAGGCAGGAAGGCTGCAGTTTTTAGACTATAAGGTCCGTTACAGACCTGAACTGGACCTGGTCCTGAAAGGGATTACCTGTGACATCGCCAGCACTGAGAAGGTTTGTCTGTCACTGTCCAGGGATATGTAAACCATTGGTTAATGTAAACCTTTTTCTTTTTGAAGAATTTAAATAAAGAACCCCCCTGAACCAACAGTGTGGTTTAAATGTTGCTAATTAAGTGTTTGTATGATTGTTTACAAAGCAAGAGGAGCAGCACTTGATCATTAAAATACAATTTATAACAGATTTAATAAGGAATACAAGATTTTTAAGGATTTTATCCAACCTTCCTAATTGCTAATTCCTTTTTCATATTATTGCATAGAGAGCATTTATTAGATACATGGAAAAACACTTATTGAGAGAAATGTAATCTGCAAAGTTTCCCACACTTCTGTCTTTATATTATCTCAGTGGAGCTAGTCGGTTATTCTGCATGCAGATCTGCTCCTTAAAACCGCTCTTTTCTCTTCTTTTATTGTAAGATAAGGTGGAATAATGGCTTTAAACACTCTTGGTTGTTGATTCTTGAAATACACTATTTAGCAGCTTTAATGTCTTTTCTTTCATTAATTCCAGATTGGTATAGTGGGCCGCACGGGAGCTGGAAAATCAAGCCTGACAAACTGCCTGTTCCGCATTATCGAAGCAGCTGAAGGACGTATCCTCATCGATGATGTAGATATCTCCACAATTGGACTCCACGATCTGAGAAACAGGCTCACAATCATCCCACAGGTGAACATGAAAGACACAAACAAATGCACATACAACATCCTACTTTTTGATAAGTACACTAACATATCTGATTCTTTGAGCACAGGATCCAGTCTTGTTCTGTGGTTCGCTGAGGAGGAACTTAGATCCGTTTGACAAGTTCAGCGACGAGGAGATCTGGAAAGTCCTTGAGCTCTCTCATCTGAAGGATTATGTAGCTGGGCTGCAGGAAGGATTACAGCATGAGGTTGCAGAGGGAGGAGAAAACCTCAGGTGGGCTGACTCATCTATAACAGTGTTTACAATTTAAATCACAGTACACAGGACATCTTGCTGCTGAAAAAAAAAAATCACTTATAAGATGTCAATAATTGTGTAATATAACCTATAACTCAGATTTTACTCAATACTTTTAGTAAACTGATGCAAGGGTTCGGTTTTCTGCAAAGATGAGATGATTGCTGAAAAATTATCCCCCAACAATGTTGTTTCCAGAGAAGGAGAAGAAATTATTTTCTGTCTTCTCATAGGCTCCAATATTTCCCATATTGAGTGCCACAAAAAAAAATGTTGCTCCTTCACTGACTTAGCCTATTTCTGGGGTTTTGGGGATACCTGTTTTGATACCAGAGAATGACAGCTTAAGTAAATATAAAAAACAACAACATTAAAGGTCTCAAATAAAACTAACAGCAGTTAAAAAAAACTACCTTAATATAAACAGCCAAACACAGTGGTGGTAGTGTAATGGTGTTGGTCTGCTTTAGGACTTTGCTGTTTTCCTATTATTGATGGAACCACACATTCTGGTCTCTTGCAGAAAATCCTTAAAGTGTGTGTCCGACCATTTGTTCTGATTAGATTCTGTAGCGGATTCTCAAACAGGCCGTTTATGCTCAAAAACCTTCCAGTGTGGCTGAACTCAAGCAACTATGCAAATACGTGAGGGCCAAAATCCATCCACACCCTTGTGAAAAACTCCTTTTTAGTTACGTTCTCTAAATACTTGATAGACGTGGTTGACGCCAAATGTAACTTTATCTTATAGGGCCAGAGTTGGTTTGGTTAGCTATTTTCCCACAGTAAATTAAATCATAATTTCAAAGTTGTGTAAAATTTAGTTTGAACTGAAATGTGTCGCAAATTGTTAATGTGGCAAACGCTTTTTTATAGCCTTGTATACAAAACACTTGTGCCTAGGCCAATCCTAACGAAAAAAAACTACCTTAATATAAACAGCCAAACACAGTGGTGGTAGTGTAATGGTGTTGGTCTGCTTTAGGACTTTGCTGTTTTCCTATTATTGATGGAACCACACATTCTGGTCTCTTGCAGAAAATCCTTAAAGTGTGTGTCCGACCATTTGTTCTGATTAGATTCTGTAGCGGATTCTCAAACAGGCCGTTTATGCTCAAAAACCTTCCAGTGTGGTTGAACTCAAGCAACTATGCAAATACGTGAGGGCCAAAATCCATCCACACCCTTGTGAAAAACTCCTTTTTAGTTACGTTCTCTAAATACTTGATAGACGTGGTTGACGCCAAATGTAACTTTATCTTATAGGGCCAGAGTTGGTTTGGTTAGCTATTTTCCCACAGTAAATTAAATCATAATTTCAAAGTTGTGTAAAATTTAGTTTGAACTGAAATGTGTCGCAAATTGTTAATGTGGCAAACGCTTTTTTATAGCCTTGTATACAAAACACTTGTGCCTAGGCCAATCCTAACGAGTGTCCACATGTTGTTTTATTTTAATTTCTGAGAGCTCCAGTTAAAATTTGAACATCTGCTCCTCTCTTGTCAGTGTTGGGCAGAGGCAGCTGCTGTGTCTGGCTCGAGCGCTGCTGAGAAAGTCTCGCATCCTGATTCTGGACGAAGCCACAGCAGCCGTTGATCTGGAGACAGACAACCTGATTCAGAAAACTATCCGCAAAGAGTTCTCCCACTGCACGGTCCTCACCATCGCCCACCGCCTGCACAGCATCATGGACAACTCCAGGTGAGTCCTGACTCTCATTTATTACAGCCTGACATGAAAGCTGCTCAGTGGGTTATGATGTTAACACATGTTTCTGCTCCACAGGGTGATGGTCCTTGATGCTGGTCAAATAGTGGAATTTGATTCTCCAGACAATCTGATGGAAAGGCAAGGCCATTTCTACTCCATGGCAAAGGATGCTGGGATAACACAAGAAAGCTTAACAGCTCTCTAAAATTTTTTTGATCTAGTGTAATATATATATATATATATATATATATATATATATATATATATATATATATATATATATATATATATATATATATATATATATATATATATAATATGTATGTATGTATGTATGTATGTGTGTGTGTGTGTGTGTGTGTGTGTGTGTGTATTATATATATAATGTCCTGTTCTTTTGTGCTTCATTTGATAACCATACATACATTTTGATGCATATTTAAAGGGCAAAAAATGTACTTGTATGTGTTTAAGTTTCCTGAAATATTGCTTTACTGTTTATTGTTCAGAATGTAAACATGCTTCATATTTCAAAGATGCCATAAGTTCATCTTTCGAAATCTGAAACATTAGAGCGCTATTTACTAAAACCAGCCGCTGCAGAGACAGTTTTTTTCACCAGACTGTCACTTTGATGAACACCCAACATCTGTGTACCCATATAATTTTTGCTCCAAGCTGACCGTGTCTTCTTCTTTTGTTGAACATTCATATTTAGAAGAAAAATATGTCTATGCACCTTTTTTGGAAATTGTACTTTAAATATTATTGAGAGTGAAGTGGAAGTCAAAATCCTGTTTGTATGAAGTAATTTGGCGATTAAAACGGATTCTAAAGTGCCGTCAGGTCTCAGCGTCTAGATGCATTGCCGTTTGTCTCTGTGTTGCCCTGGTATAGACTGGCAACCCGTCCATTTTCTACCCTGCCTCTCATCCATTTTAACCAGGCTTGTAACATGTGTGGAGGATGTAACTGAAGTGACTGACTGCTAATTGTGAAGGAAAAATTATACTCCAAACTCATTTGGCCCATTTTAGAATAGAATAATGTTGATTGTACAGTGATGTATGTTAATAAAACTATTGTATTCTATTCTTTTGGCTGAATTCACCACACAACTCAGAGACAAATATGTTTCAGTAACGTGTAATTGCCTCAAAGACCGAGAGCTTCATTCAACTGCATTCTGCGGTTTCTCACCTCAGCATCATTACGCTTGCCATTATCTGGTAATTTAAACAATTTTGGCAGCTTTTCATATTTTTGTTTGATTGATTTGTTTGATTGATTAAAAGGTGGATTGGTCTTATTATAAGATTAGATTATAAGCGTATATATCTTATAAGACCAATCCACATTTTAATCAATGAAAAATCAATTTGCATTGAGCGATTCCACCACGTCTTAAAAGAAGAATCTGTAGATTTCTGTGTATTTCTCAATGATTACACTTCACTTAAAGAATAATCAACCTTAACGTATCACTAATAGAATAAAAATAAATGTATTTTTTAATCTGCTCACTAACAATTAATCAAAGGGGAAAAAATTAAGCAAAATAAATAAACATGAAGCCAAAATTAAGATGAGCAATGCTTCTTCTGCTCTACACACTAAAAACTGCAGGGAAATTGTAAAATAAGATTTGAGCATTCATAATAGCAATTCAACTGATTAAAATGTAACAATCACAGGGAGCTGATTAGGTTCTAACAGGAAAGTATTTTATCAAGAGTTTGTCAGTCTCTGAGATACTAAAGACATTATTTATGGCCTTGTACATAATTCTAATAACTGCATTATTAGGGAGAAAAAAAGAAACAAAAAGTGATGATAAGATTCAGAACCAGCCTTCATTTATCAAAGTTCTGTTTCAGCACCATCTCATCTAACAGGAATGAAAAGGGTACCTTACGTTAAGTCCAGCACGGCTGTTCTGTCACCTCAGATACAGAACCAGTGTCTTATCTTATTTTCACTTATCTTTGAATTCATAATATATTTAAAAAAATATATATCTTTTTCTGTCAAGGAGATTCCGTCAGTAAAGAGTTAAAAAGCTTGGAGGCTCTGTAAAGTAATAAAAAAAAAAACTAGCCACAAGAAAAATAAAATAACAACATGACCATTTTTAAAAGCACACACATTTTAGGTTTAATTAATGAAAAGAGTGGAAATTTGGTAAACATTTTGTCGGTGGCACTACATACATTCAGCATAATGAAGTTTTTCAGTTCAATCCCCCCCCCTCCCCCATCCCCCCACCATCAGTCCTGCAACATGAAAACAACCACACAGAACCCGACCAGGGATTTCTTTAGCTTCTGCACCATGTTAATACAACCGAGACAGTGTGTTGTTCACAATAACATTTATGTATATAGTTCATTGGATGGAAAATTAAAGGGAAAAAAAAATCTGTTTCTGTTCATATGTCCAGATTATGGAATTACATCATAATATAGCACAAACACCACTAAGATGTCTATGAGGAGGTCTAACGGCACCAGTCCAGTACAGATCAGTGCAAAGGAATGAGAAGAGTCATGAAGAGAAAGTCACATTTAATTCAAAATAATGCACCTTTATGAGGCACAGAGCCTAAAATATTACAGTGACTGCTCATCAGTATGGTTCAACAGATTTTCTGCCATTTTTTTTTTTTTTTATCATACACCACTGGCATCGCGTTAACAGCGTCGGAAACAAAGTTTGCATGGTTAGCAGTATGAACTGGAACCTGTACGATGTGACGCCGTGCTGCAGCCTTTCACTCCACAGTGAGCCGTTCAGAGAAGCACAGCCCCAGACAGAGTCTCTCTCAATGCGTTTCCCTGCATCTTACACTGCAAACTAAATAACAGCTAAAAGTTACCACTTCATGAATAAGCATAGCTCATATTTATCTATACACATTTATACATTCAGGTTTGATGACTGCTCACTAGAATTGGCATCTTTTTCTCTCTCTCTCTCTTTTGTTGTGAGGACAATCAGACCTCAGACTGACAGACAATGAACATGTCCAGGACTTTCTTGTTATTATCTGTCAGTAGCTGGCATGTAACGCTCCTCACAGCTGCCCCTAAAAAAAAAAAAAAAAAAAGATCTAAGGAAGATCCACCTTAACATGATCTGTGTCCACAGAGGCAACTTCATCCCATTTTCTTGTGGCTTGACAGCAGCTTATGATCGGTTGAGCCCAACTTAACTAAAGCGCAAACATAAACACATTGGTTCAAACGTCTCTCAGATTGAAGTGACAAAAAAAAAATGCAGCCCGTCACGCAGAGATGTGGAAACTTTGGAGGATTTTATGTGTGGCGGGTTAATTTCTAAAGTAAATTTGAGGACCTTTCTCACTCTGAGCTCCGACCTCCCATTGTAGCGACGTCTGAGTCCCAGGAGCGATAAACACTGTTGTAGCTCACTATGTAGTGACGTTACAAACACTAGGTGGGTTATTTCCTGCTTTCTAACCAACCAATTAATCATTTTTTAATTTGTGGGGTTTGTCTTTTTTCATTATTTGAAATGACAGCAACACTTATGTTTAGAATAAATAAAAAAAACAAAAAAATAAGCACAGATTCTCATGAATTACGTGTAATATTCACATGGAAGACAACATGTACAATATTTAACAATTGTTCTAGACCAATACTGCCTTTTATATACGCCAAGGCCGACCCGCTGCTGCGCTTTAGGCCAGTTCTAATAATTACTTAGCTGGAGAAGGTGTGATCAACAAATAAAAAACAACTAGGAAACCAACTGAATGCATTTCCGCCAGTCTAAATGCTTCCCAACACAGACGTACTCTTTAACATAGAAAAATACTATACCAAAATGAAATACAAATATATTTATATATATATTAGAATCTGTTAGGCATTACAATATAGAGGGGGGAGAGGGGGGGAAAGGGGCAACTAAAGACGTTAGAATACATCATGTCATGAGACAAATTATAGCAAATTATAACAAAAAGAATTATATAAGGAAATGGGAAAATAAACAAAAACATAATGAGACTCTAAACCTTTTTGTAATAATCTTCATAATAATAAGGAAAAATCTTTACATATTTGTTGGCAAACTCTCCACACATGCAACATTTTGCGGAGGTTTAATACTGCGGGCATCGGCGGGAGCAGGGTCACTCAGCCTCCTGCAAAACATCCCTAACCCTGAGGCGATACATGCTGGGGGCACTGCCTCTGCCGCCGCCGCCACCGCCGCTTTTACTGTATGAACAAAGGGGAAGAGCTGCGCCGCACCGGCCCTCCCACGCTGTGTCGGGATGGTGTGCGTGCCACGCATGCGTGACCGTGTGTTTCACAGAGGTGCATTTAGCCGCCTTTCAGTGCTGCTAGTCCGTGCAGTCTTTATTAGCAGGGGAGTACTATGTCCTGGGAGCTTATGGCAAACGTTTCTCAGCACCTCGTCTCGGAAAACCCACAACACCGCGCCGCTCTGACCGGACGTTCCCTTTTCACCACACGCTCGCTTTGACATCTAGGTGTGAGGACGGACGACGGCATCCTGGTGGGGGAAATGGCCGCACCAGGCTTGGGTGGCGACTTGAACTAAAGCCAAACCGGATCCAACACTGTCCAGGTAACCGAGCCAGGCTCAACTCAAGAGTCAAACAGGTTCTGCACTCTTTTTTTTATCTCTCCGGAGCCAAAATAAACCGCCTTGTCCTTCTTACCTCCGTATAAACTAAAGATGGACGATGTTGGCTGAGCTATTAGAGGCCTCACAGACAGATGGGGTGATCATAAGGGATAGTTTGGGTAGGAGGGATGCCTCACTCTGAATGCAACACCCTACAAAAATCTCTGGACCCCCTTAGAACAATGTTGCAGATACAATGGTTTTATTTTTGTTGTTGTCACTCCTACACTGATGCTCAGGATGTTTGTTTCTGTTTTACTTTAGGTCACACGCCCTCAGACGAGAGAGGAAATGTCCTATTTTACAAACATTGTCCATAATATATAGATAGAGGTTTTATATATATTCTGTATAATCTCTTTCGTTCTTGCTTTCTCTCCTCCACCTTTCAGCAGTTTTCTTCCTTTCTTCCTTCCTTCCTTCCATCCTTGCTTTCCATCGTCTGCTCTGCAGCAGGGGCAGGAAGTGCGAGTGAACGGTGCTACATGCAGCCCACGCAGCCGCACTTGATGGTCTTTTCCACCTCCTCGGTGAAGGACGTTCCGTCGCTGCACTCAAAGGTGTATTTCCGGCGCTTCATCCTCTGGCTGATGCAGCAGCTCCCTGTGTCACAAGCTCCAGTGCACTCCACCCAGGAGACCATGCGGGTGGTTTGGCAGATGGCGTAACCCCGCTGTACCTGGTAGAAGTCTCTCACCGGCTCACCTCGACATTCAGACTCTTAAAAAAAAAAAGGAAAGACAAACTGTTTATGTACTCAGGACACGTCCCAGTTCCTGAAGCGTCTGCTTTGGAGAGTGAAAAACCAACCTGCATCACAGAGTTCCCCCGTGTAGCCGCTTTCGCAGTGACAGTATGCGTCTCCGGTGTCGGAGATCTGGCAGCGGCCGTGTTTGCAGGAGAGGCGGCGGCAGGGGTTGAACAGCTCTCCTTGCTGGTTACAAAGCGCGCCTCTGTAGCCCTCTTCGCACTCGCAGCGGTAAGACTGAGAGTCCAGAGGAATGCACTTTCCATGGACGCATCTGAGAGCAGACAACTCCAGTTAGGTATGATCAGCCGTCATCTGTTCTTTACTGCTGAAGAGATGTCACCAGTGTTCAGTGATGGTAAACAAGGCAATAGTGCTCAATTCGGTGTCTTCCAAAAGGTATTCAAACGCTTTGAACACCTCCACATGTTGTCACTTAACAACCACAGACTAAATGTATTGTTCCGTGTTTATGTGACCGACCCACACAATGTTGGGCATAATGTTAAAGCGATCAGAGGTTTGGTAGAGAAGACTAGTCAACAAACAGCATTGTGATCCCACCCCAGGCAGGCCAGAGACAATGCTTAAAGCAGGGTTAGGTTATAAAACAATATCCAGAGCTTTGGACAAGCTCTGTTCAATCAACTCTGCAAAAAATGAAAAAAAGAGTCACCACTAGAAACCTACCAAGACATGGTGGCAATCTGGTCAAGTGTAGCATTAATCAGAGAAGTGTGCAAGAATGGCCAAGAATGGCCCAATTAAAGTCCAGGTCTAAATCAAATCCAAGAATCTGTGGCTTCAAAAATATATCTTCACAGATGTTCTCCATCCAGCCCAACAAAGCTTAAACTATTTAGCAAAGAATACAAAAAATCTTCTGTCTCCAGATGTATAATACTGGTAGAGGCATGACCCACACGGCTTGAAGCTGCAACTGGGCCACGGTGGCTTTATAATGGTTGAACTCAGGGGTGCTGAATATAAAAAGGAACGCTACCTTTGCAGCTTCCATACATTGAAATTTGCAGGTGTAATGTGAATGGCGAAACAGCTCAATCGATCTTTTATTCATAACACAGAACTAGGTGCTTCTTCCCTAACTTACTTGCTGCCCTGGCAGGGGTTGAGAGCCGGCTGATCACAGTGCGCCCCGCTCCAGCCTGGCTGGCAGTGACACACGGGTCCCTGTAACCCGTCAGGCTGGCAGATGCCATGGACACAGTAGAGCTTCTTGCAGGGCTCGCAGCCTGGCACCACACCGGGCTTCATTTGGGTCTTGGTGAAGTCCTGGAGCTCATTGTTGATGTACAGGTTCTGGATGCAGCCGTGGAAGCTGGAGCCGTTCTGGATCTGCCAGAGACGGAACGTGCCGGAGTGGACATCCACAGGCATGCCTGCAGGAGCAGACAGAGAGACAGGGGTTTAAGTGTGCGAAGAGTTGTACGGTGACTCACAGACAAACAGCAAACACAGGGCTGATATGAGTGTGATGGACAGAGGTTTTCGTTTTCAAACATGTGTGTCACAGTGGCAGCTATGCAGGTACTCTAGATCTTTCAAATTCAACTTCTTAAATGAAACTGGCACCACAGAACACAACATCTTTGAAACTCAGGACAGCAAAAGTAAGAAGAAATGCAAAAAAACATCTCACTGTATGAGTTACGGACAAAACAGTAGATCAAACCAAAGATGCAACCTAAGATTTTGGAGCCACTCCTGAACAAACTCTCATGGCATAAAACAGACCATGGACAGGTTTTTTAGACATATTTGGGTATTTGAGCTCCAAAACGTCAGGAGTGGCTGCATAACCAACCACAAATAAAGACATTTAAACACAATACATTCACACATGAAGGACTGTGTTTGTTAGTTTATATTGTCACACAAAAAGAAGGTGCTCTTTATGCACCAAACAAAAGTATTACCACAATATAGTGTGAGGTTAATTTTGCCTTGCTAACGTATTCATATCACTTGATCTGTTTTCATGTTATCACATTGCAATCACAAAGTCCAGTATGTATTATTGGGTTTTTTGTTGTGATAGACCAACATAAAAAAACACGCTGGTGTGCTTGCTTAACTAATTCCAGTGAATTAAGCAGAATGTTGCATCGGATTTTATTAAAGGCTGCCAAAGGAAACACAAATACATGCCACACTTTTAGATTTACATTTGTAAAATTTTATGAAACAATTCAGAAAGAAGCACTACTTTATATTGGTCTGTCACAAAAGAAATAAAAAAAATAACTACACTGAAGTTTAACGTTCTAATGCTTTATGCCAAAAATAATCCGTCTCAAATGTGTCTGATTTACAGGTTTGTTAATATTTGTTGCGGTTATATGCCTCTCCTAGCAAACACAGTCGAGACTGACACGTGGGATGGTGAGGATGGAGGACAAGGTTTGGATGCGAGCGGTGGGTTGTGCGTCGATGGGAGGGACTGGTTGAGGTGGCGACAAAGCGAAGGGGGAAGGGAGGTGACTGAACAGTAGTGTAGTAGTTAAGAGTGCCTGCAGAGGAGGGAGGTGTGTTCTGGAGAGGGCCCCTACCCCCCACGTATAGTGGCGCCTCTCCGTTGAGGGGCCGCACAGCCCCAAAGCTGTCCATTGTGGTAGGGAGACCCCCATCAATGGACAGGTTCACCATCTGGTCGAAGGTCACCAGCTCCACTGTGTGGAACTGACCATCGTTGATGGTCTCGGTGCTGGCGGAGGGAAAACACAGCCGTTAAACTCCAGGACGGGAGGAGATCGAATACAGAGAGAGCGACGTCGGACGTGGTAGCGTACCTGTATATGGCGTGTCCTGGCTGGCTGCCCGGGTCGTAGCTCACTTTCACGTGGCCTTGGAAGAGCTCCACTGCAATGTGATCGTTGTCTCCATTGTACAGCAGGATCCCATTGTCCTCAGCTGTGGAAACCTGTAGGCGGAGCAGTTTTTTAAACTGGTTGACTGACTTATTCAGACGTCACAAAGGCTGAACTGACTGGAGCGCCCCTCTGTGATTACCTGCAGGGTGATGTTAGCTTGTGGCCAGTTCTCCAGGTCGGACAGCAATAAGTAGGAGTCTCTGTCGACAAAGTTGACGCTGACCAGTTTTTCGCAGCGCGGACCCCCGAACTCTGGAGGACACTGGCAGAGGGCGCGGCCACCTCGCTCCACACAGGGGGCGTTGTTTTGGCAGTCGGCCAGCTCACACAGTGACAGGGGAGATGGGGGAACTTCACACAGCTGGCCGCTACGAAGTCCAAAGATGGGAGAGGTTCTGGGATTATCATGCAAGTGACACGGGTGGGGGAAAAAAAGTGAAGTAAACTGAAGCTCTCCTGACCTATATCCTTCGGGGCAGATGCAGGAATATCCGTTCAGCTCATCCACGCACTGTGCTCCGTTCTGACAGCGATGCTCCCTGCAGTCATCGTAGTTGACACTGCAGTCATCACCAACATACCCAGGAGAACACACACACCTGCAAAACACAGACGTAAATCAGTGTGAAGACGCAGCAGCTCCCCTGCAGGTTTGCCATCAACCGATGAGACAAGGGAAGCACTCACTTGGGTCCAGAGGTGCTGATGAGGCAGGTAGACTGATGTTGGCAGGGGCTTCGCCCTGGAGCACACACGTCGTCCATTTCTTCACACATCTCCCCTGCACAGATACAAGCCATTTTTTAAGTGCTCTATCAAGAGTCTCTCGTTATTCAATGACTATTAATACATGATGTACACACACACACACAAACACACACACGCACTTTTACCAGTGGGGCTTGCATTATTTACATTACATGATCAGATTCATTTCAAGATAGGAAATCTAGAGACCGAGAGCCAGAGTTGTCTTCATGAGTCAAAATCATCCCAGATTTTATGGCGTTAGGCTAAATGTGTGTGGTGTAAACCAGACACCTGAAGGTGGCAGCAACAGGCTGTGCAGTTTGTTGCTTTAAGTAGAAAGACTTGCAAACTCAGAGTACATAAAAAGCTGGAAATCCTCTGCAAATTAATTCATGTGAATAGTATTTTATTTCTTAATTTTATTGATTTACTTTCTGCATGGAGTTTGCATGTTCTCCCTGTGCATGCATGGGTTCTCTCTGGGTACTCCGACTTCCTCCCACAGTCCAAAAACATGACTGTTAGGTTAATTGGTCTCTCTAAATTGTCGATGTCCAGGGTGTACCCTGCCCCTTGCCCAGTGAACGCTGGAGATAGGCACCAGCAACCCAATGAGGGAATAAGCGGGTCAGAAGATGGATGGATGGAACAGAAAAAGACTTAAAATGACCCCTGAAGCTTCTGAATTATTGGTCCAGTCTCTTTTGTTGGATATTACTGCTTGAAACAAACTGTAGATGCACTGACCTGTGTAGTAGGGGGGACAAAAACAAGTGTAGTTGTTGACTCCATCAATGCAGGTCGCCCCGTTCTCACAGTCGTTGTCTTCACAGTCATCGACATTGATTTGGCAAGTCGGGCCCTCAAAGCCCGGCAGACAGGAGCAGCTGTGGATACAGTGCGCATAGATCATGCAGAGCTCTGTATGAAAACCCTTTGTGCCGGCAGTTCTGGATTTACAGTTCGCCTTCCTCACCGGTACTCTCCCTCGTCCTCCTCATTCACTTTGCAGGTTCCTCCATTGGCGCATGGGCTACTCACACAGGCATTCGCAGCCGTCTCACAGTTCTTGCCCTGAAACGGAGAATACAGAGTGAGCCATCTGTCCTGCAGTAGCTTCAGATATTTGATGGTGTGCATTAACATGGTGCTGCTTGTACCTTGAACCCAGGAGGACAGCTGCACCTGTAGATCTCCAATGGGTCATTGTGACAGATGCCGTGATTCAGGCAGGGACTGGACAGGCAGGGGTTACACTTGGCCAGCACCGACGTGTCCACATCGCCTGCAGAGACCCGAAAATATCAATAAATGCATTGTAAATGTGAGGGCTGTTTTTGTGTCAGCTATGTGGTTCAAAAACAACTCAAGCTCACCTGTGCATTCAAATTTCTTGGCAGGCGTGGTGAGGAGCAGCTTGCTCTCCATCCCCTGCGGGCCGGCACAACGCGCGATCCCAGGTTCTTTGTATCCGGTCTTCACCCAGTCAGAGAGCCAGCGCAGGTGGCAGTCACAGTGCAGAGGGTTGGCTCCGATCGCCCTGATATCACACAGAAAAATCACGGTTCAATCCAAGTCCTGCCATGGTGATGTAGTACATCGTATCACCAGCAGGTGTCTCTGTGTCTGCACAGAAAACAAGCCACTAAAACTGTACAAATAAATCTTCTCCAAGAATAAAAGCACTTAATGCCACATTGTGTAATGCATCATCTTCAGCAGGACTGCTCAATTATAAGCAGAGGTGTGAGCAGAAAGCCCTTTTAACCACCTCTGTCGTGGTGGCTGTGAATCAATGGCGCTCTGCCCTCCTGCTGGATGCACAAACACTCCTAAATCGATGCTGTTCCATTACAGAGGAACACAGGCTCATCTTTCAGGCTGGGCCAATAGCTGACACCTGACATCTGCTAACATGAAAGCCACTTGACTGTGACTGCGGATCAATGGCTTCCTCTCCATCCACTCCTCGATCCAAATTTCACACAGCCTTGATTCGTGTCCTCCTCCCACAAAAATGTCTTTGTTTGGTTGCCTGTGTCCTCTCTCTTTCCTCTCCAGGTCTGGGCTTGATTGGTCCATTGATCCCTTACAATCAAGAGAAGATGAGGATATCTCGGCGAGATGCCAAAGGTCAGAGATGTTTGTGTGTGTGTGTTTGTGTGTGTGTGTGTGCGCGTGTGTAGATTTTAACAGCTACACAGCAAACAGAAAATGCCAGACATACATAGCCTAAAGCAGACAGACCGTGTATTTTGCAGAGAGAGGTAGCAGTAGAAGGGCCTGATAGGTGCTTTGAGCACATAGGTGATTACATCTCTCACAGAGAAAGCCAAAGAGGAAAGCCTATTTTAAGCCCAACTATAGCCATTTGGTTACATTTCAGACAACCGATTAGATTAGATCTTTATTGTCATTGTCACATGATCAACGAAATTAAAAGTGCCATCAGTCAGTGCTAGTGAAAAACAAAAAACAAAAAAAAAGAAAGAAATAACTATAATATCTAAAAACATTTACACACAGCATAAGAAATAAAACAAATAAGTGATAGCTGTATGATGAATGAATACAGCCTACACATCCACTTTCTTACACACGTCAATGTCAATTTATGGGCTGTTTTTGAGTGTATTAAGTTTTCTTATAGCTGTAGGATAAAAAAAAGGTCTCTGTATCGATTAGTTCTTGCTCTTATTGCTCTGTACCGTCTACCTGACTGCAACCGTGCAAACAGAGACCGCCTAGGGTGAGAAGTGTCTTTATAATATTTTGTGCTTTTATAAGACAGCGGTCGTTTGTGTAAGTCCTCCAGTGAGAGGAGAGGGCAGCTGATCATTTTTCAGGCTGTATTCACAACTCTTGCTGCTGGTAAACCATACACAGATACAGCATGTTAGCATGCTCTCTATGAAGCACCTGTAAAAGGACAGCAGAACTTTTTTTTTTTTTTTTGCTTAATATTGCTCTTCCTGAGAACCCTCAGGAAGTACAGGCTTTGCTGGGCCTTTTTTGTCAGCTCATAGGCATTCATGCTCCACGTGAGGCCCTGCTCAGTGTGGACCCCCAGGAGACGGAAATCAGCCACCCTCTGCACACAGTAGTGGTGTAATGTCCGTTTTTCTTTCTTCCTGTAGTCTATTACGAGCTCTTTTGTCTTTGAGGTGTTAAGGAGCAGGTTGTTTGTGCAGCATCACACTGACAGCCTCTCCACCTCACCCCTGTAGGTGGACTCATCGCCTGAGATGTGCCCCACCACTGCGGTATCATCAATAAACTTGACAATGGTGTTACTGTGGTGGGCAGAGGTGCAGCCGTGTGTGTACAGGGAATAGAGCAGGGGGCTCAGCACACAGCCCTGTGGAGAGCCAGTACTGAGGCTGAGAGCAGTGGATGTGTGTTTCTCCACCATAACGCTCTGCGGTTGTCCGGTCAGAAAGCTCATGATCCACATGCAGGTGGAGTGAGGGAGACCCAGGTCCCCTAGTTTGCCCTCCAGTCTGTGAGGGAGGACGGTATTAAAAGTGGAGCTGTAGTCCACAAATAACATCCGTAAATGGGGTTCAGAGCTGCATGGAGGGCTGGGGTTATGGTGTTCTCTGTGGATCTGTTGACTCTCTAGGCAAACTGGTAGGGATCAAAGCCAGGAGGTAGAAGTGCTGGGATGTGACCCCGGACCGGTTTTTCAAAACACTTCATCACCACAGGGGTGAGCGCCACTGGCCGGTAATCCTTAAGGCTTGAGATGAGAGGTTTCTTGGGTAAGGGGACAATGGTGGAGGATTTCAGGCAGGATGGGACAGTGGGCGGGGCCAAGGACTGGTTAAAGATCCTGGTAAAGACATCAGCTAGCTGACTGGCGCAGTCCTTCAAGCACACATCCAGGGACGCCGTTAGGTCCAGCAGCCTTCTTTGGGTTGCTGCAGTGTGCGCCTCACTTTATGTTCCTCTACAAAGAAGGTTGCAGTTTTGTGGGTCATTTGGTGTGATGTGGCTGCCTCTGTTGGTTTCACCTCGAAGCGGGCAAAACAGAGGTTCAGCTCCTCTGCCAGCGAGGCGTTGCCTTCTGCAGCTGCAAGGTTGGCCCTGTAGTTGGTGAGATGCCGGATTCCCTGCCACACCTGCCTGCTGTTGTTGCTGTCCAGATAGCCCTCAAGTCTCCCCCTGGACTAAGATCTACAGTGTCCGCCAAAAACAGCCACACCCTTTAAACGTTCTCACGTTTTGTCCCTTTACAAAGAGTGCATCATTCAAAAATGGAGTACAGCACAACTGCAAACCAACCAAGGTTGTTTACCTAACCTAACAGAGTGGGAAAGGAGAGCAATAATGAGAAATGGAGCCATGAGGACCATGGGAATTCTGGAGGAGCTGCAGACATCTACAGCTCAGGTGGAAGAAACTGTTGGCAGAACAACTATAAGAGGCGCAATCCACAAATCTAATCTCTATGGAAGAGTTGCAAGGAAAAAGCCTGGAGGATTGTCAACACTTACAAATGGGAGAGGGAGGTCACATCATTGAAGATGCCATCTGGAAGCTCTGAGATTTCATTACCATGAAGTGACCTGAAAACAAAAAAGACAGTTGTCAAAGAATATAAAGGAATAAAATGCTTTTCTGAAAATAAAAACAGAAATCATTCCAGCTTTTAAAAAAACTCAAATCCATTTTTTTAACGCGATTTCATCCTTTCAGGATTAAATAGTTGCTGCAAAAAAACAAAACAAAAAAAACACAAATATAGGAGGAAAAATAAATAACCTGGAACCTGTTTTGGCGCACTCTTAGGCTTTGTTTTCCAAGAAATCAAACCAGAAATGTCAGGAAAAAACCTTGAGGGAGATTCCACTGTTGTGTGTTGGTGTGCTGCTGGTTCGTATTTCTGGCAGAGCTTTGTGCAGCTGGCAAAAATATGAGGCTCTGAGAGTCTGGACCAGCCGGGTGTCAAGTTTCTTTGGGTGTTTGGCTGGCAGAGGCACACTCAGAGGAGGAGGTGGGGGGGTAACCGTTCCAACACATGAAGGACAGTAAAAATGATCAAGATAATGTGCAGATCTTAGGGGATTTTGTAGTAATATGCTTGCATATTTGAACAAATGCAAGTGTGCATGCTTTTTTATGCATCTACCCTGTGTTTCTTGTCATTTCACCAACACAATCGAGGGTGACAAGCCTTCCGGGCTTAATGGTCCGATGATTGATGACAGCCATAATCTAACAGGTCATTACCACCTCAGCTGACCACAAGCTTATGTTACCAACGATCAGTCCACACTAACAATACATGGCACATCTGGGTTCCTGAATGGAGAGATTTGTTGTGTGAACAGTTTCCGAATTGCGACTTCCTGCTTTGTTTGATGTCTCAAGTAGAGCTGCGCTGTGGAGGATCTGGATGAAAGTTTGCCAGTGTAAATACACAGGGTACTAGAGGGAAAATATATGGTGTAACAAGTATGAGTCAACATGTTTATTAGCCTGTGTGCCGTAGAGAATGCTTATTAGTGCAAGGCGAGTGGGTGGTTTGTTGTATTCAGAGGGTACTGAGGCCATGAAGTGAGCAGTGTGGCAACCAGGAGAAACCTGGAGGGAAATAGGAGCCGGGGAGGCTCCAGGAAGCAACCTGAGCTGCTGCTAAATTTCCTTTTTGCTTTTATTTTCCATATCACAGTCAGTCTACACTCCCTGGTACACACGGTCCCGTTATTGGTTTGAAGATTTCAACAAATATACTTGGAAATGTTACATCAGTAATTCCTAAAGTTTGACGTCTAATTAACGGGCCGCCAGAGATAGCGCCTTTTGCTGCACACTGCAGGTCAGCTTCCCAGGTTGACCACTAAAATGTGTGTGCAACTGCAGCAAAGCCGTCACAGGCCGGCCACTCAATGCAATTTAAGTATCTGAACGTTTGAACGTGAAGTTCAAACCTAGCGTCAGAATGGTGAAGAGAGTGGATTCAGGTGAGCTGGAAAACGATTGAATTGTTGCCTCAGTTTCCTGTTCTGAAACTCTCTGGCAGCAACAGTCAGATTTCAGCAGCAACATGCTGAAACTTGCTGCAATTAACTGTGATTTTTTTTTCAAGCTGTATGTCAACAACATTTCGTTCTGTACGCACTGTGCATAAAAAATGACAATAAAGTGGTCTAAGTCCAAGTCTAAGATGGTAGATGGTGTAAACAGCACAAAAGCGTCGATCATCCTGCCTTTTATCAATGCTACAGGATAATAGTGTGATGGTGGCAAAGGGGGATCCTTGTTACCACATAAGTATAGTTTAAACAATACAGCCTATGCAAGTTTTATCGTCCTCTATGTCCACCTCCAACCACAATGCTCCTATTGTCTGATGGCTACTTGCATCAGGTTTTTCACAAAGCTCAAATCATGTCAAACTGGTTTCTGGAAAACAAAAAACGAGTTCACCAAACTCAAATGGCCTCGACATTTAACAGATTCCAATCCAACAGAACACCTTTTAGAAAGCGTTGGACCCAGCGATTAGCATTTGGGAAATGTAGTCAACAACTAAGCAGCAGCTGAAAGACGCTATCATGTCAATACTGGAAACATCTCAGGAAAGTTTTAGACACCTTGTTGAATCTATGCTGCAATGAATGGAGACATTTTTGGAGGCAAAGGGAACCCTGGACCAGAGAGGGATCACCACACCTGTGATAACACATTTTCTTTTCAGCATTAAATATAATGTTCACTTTACTGTTTAAAACAAAGCAGTTAGAACATGTTGCACGTTTTGGTGGTAAATGTTCATGTAAATCAGCAATTCTGTCCAACTGTGCTGTCTGATCAAGGTTATCGTTCTGCTTCTTTTCTTAACTCCATTCTGTCTTCTCAGCAGGTACCATTTCCAGGACGATACAGTTGATTCTAATTATTTCTCAACTTTCTAACATGCTTGTTCACTCGCTGCCACTTACTGACTTGTGACCATGTGTATCCCTTGAGCTGCGTGGTTCTCACCTCCGCTGGGTCAATTTGTCCCAGACTTTACTTTCTGCTCTGGTTTTTGTTCTTATTATCGCACTCTTTCATATCACTGTGCCACTCTAGCCGTCTATGGCCACGCCCTGGCGCTGTTTCATCTCACACACCTCACACCTAACACCCAGCAGGCCAATTAGCAGCTTATTAATCTGTAGCACAAACCGCAACCATCACACACACACATACACACACATACACGCTTTTAATCAGTCTAACCCCAATGACACCACATCTACGCCAGGCTCTGACCACAGGTCTGTTTGAAGAACGGAGCGTTAATGATTCTTCTCCTATTTTACTGCCGCGTGAAGTCAAAGGTGCAGCTTTATGAAGGCTTTGGCACCCCGGCATGTGCGAGTACACGCGAGCGCGTCCTGCTCGTAGCCAACTTTGGCGTCTTGTTGCGGTTTCGAAGAAGCTATCCAATGTTGACCTTTGAACCCTTTATGGGGTCTTAAAATGGAAACCATTAAAAGGTCCTCATTGTTCGTACGTATTGCATTAGCTACACCCCAAAGTCTTGCTTAGTAAAAAAAAGAAAAAAGACAGAAACACAGACGTGGCACCAACGGACATTTAATAGGAGGCTCATGATTGAGACATCAAAGTTTTCTGCTTCATTTGGACTCCCGTCTCACCGACTGAGACTCCGAAGTAGACTAGACGGAGTGTGTGTGTGTGCGTACGTCTGACTTTGTGTGTGTCGCTGAGCCTGCGCGGTGTGTGTGGGTGGGAGGGCCTCACATGGCGTCTCGCGCGCTCGCTCCAGGACTATTTCAGAGGCAGAGGTGGCGTGAGTAAGTGCAGAAATAACGGACGCAGCTTCATTAGAGATCAAAAGAGGAATGCTCAGGGTGGCAAGGCGGCATCGACTAATGATGGCCGAGCTTCCCTCTCGTTCACTCACTGAAACGGCCTTTATGCTTTGTGTCTCATTATGATACGGAGCTTTATTTGAATCCTGCCGTAAAAAAAAGAGGCTTTGTTGAAGCTTTGTTGTCGGTAATAAAAAAGTGTGCCTGCTATGAGCACACATGGAACGCTAAGAAGTCAACTCCCCCCCCCCCCCACACACACACACACACACACACACTAACGGGCTCGAAGTCTACAGATCACAAGCATGAGGACTATTTAAGCAGACATCAACATATAAACACAAATTCATACAGAGTTTCATAAAGACGGCCGCGGGGGCCTGGTCGCAATTTCTCCTCAAAGAAGCGAACGGCAGATTGGAGTCAGGAGGGCCGCTGCGTTGTGCAGCTGCTGTATCTTTGGATGCACTTCCAAACACTGGTTTAATTTCGTCATCGTTCTGTCCAACTCATTTACTTTCTGCTCTGCAGTTATTTAGCAGCCCATGGTCACTGAGAGTGCACAAAGACCTTGTGACTTCATAAAAGTCCCGAGACAGAGTTGGATGCATTACAGTTACCAGGCTAAAAGAAAGAAAAAAAAAACTCTCCTGTAATCAGTGTCAGGGTGATTTTGTACAGTGGGGGTGAATGCTTGGCCCTCATGGTAAGGTATTGATGAGCACGGGCCGCTAAGAGGCAAATAGGCAGGCTGGGGAAGATGTCTGAGAAGGAGGCATGACTGGGAGTAGAAATCGGAACAAGAACCTGGCTGCTACCCCCAGAGCTGCCATTTGAAGAGAGAAAATAGGTCGGAGTGTGTGAGAGTGTGTGTGTGGGTGAATGAATTCAAAAGCTGTCAGAAGTGTTTAGACAGATTCAGTCCTCAGGAGTCAATCAAAGATTCTCTGGATCTGCACAACCATTGCTGAAGTCAGCAGGCGCTTGAAAAATCTCCTCCTTAATGACTTGTTTGACCTAAAAGTGTTTCCTGTCTGCTTTTTGAGCCTTTTATCTTTTTTTTTTTTTTTTTCCTACAACCTCAGTTGTTTACACCGATGCATTTGATCGGAGCTAAGCAGGCCCACAGAAAATATCTGGGACCTAAGATTACAAAGATTTCTTCATGCAAAGAAGAAAGAAAAACACAGTTAAAATTAGATTGTGAAAAATAAAACTGAATACAGCAAATATATTCATAATGCTTGACCTTTCCCGTAATTTGTCTCTGTATAACCATAAAGCTCAGTGGGTAACATTTGGATTTTATGCGACAGGCCAACATAAAATGTGGGATTAATTTTTATTTAAACCCTTTTTTCTGATATTCCTAAAATAAAGTCAGTGAACCCAGTTACTAAATAGATTTAAATTGTGTGTAATTCAATCTAAGTACAGAAAAAGCTGTTCTGTAAAAAACACAGAGGTATGTTAGAGAATACTATTGAACAACCAGCATCATTAAGACTAAAGAACGCTGGTAAGATGAGACCAAAATGATTATTTCTGCCATACATGCAAAATATAGTGTGGGGAAAAATAAGCTGCACACAGCCCTGAATATGCCACTCCTATTTTAAAACATGGTGGAGGCAGCATCATGCTGTGGGGATGCTTTTCTTCAGCATAGACAAAGAAGTTGCGTCTGAGTCAAAGTACAAATGGCTGGAGGTAAATGCAGGAGGACTCAGGAAGAAAATCTGTTGGAGGATTGAAAATATTTAAGACTGAGGCTGAAGTTCACCTTTCTAGCAGGACGACAACACTAAACTCACTGCTGAGGCTACAGTTGATTAGTATAAACAGACACATACATCTGAATGTTAACAGGGCTTTGTTTTTAAAAGCCATGCATCCTTTATTTGATGCTGTCCAGATACGTGCTGCTTGGTGTTTTGGTCTATCACATCACATCCCAACACAGTTTGTCGAAGCCTGGGCTTCTAAAGTAACAAATCGTGGAAAAAAAACTTCAAGCGGTCTGAACACTTTTGCAAGGCAGTGTGCATACAGATCAGTATGTCATACATTCCACAGAATATACACAACATGCAGATGAAATATTGAAAGTCATCTATAAATAAACTCACAGCAGTCGCAGTGAGTGCAGGCCACTGAAAGCCATTTTGGGTATGCAGCGCAGGGAGTTGTAGCTCAGGATTCTGAAGATTGAAAAATCATTTCACATATGTCAGAAAAGCCTTTTGCTCCTTTAAACTTTTAAAACCAATATCAGACACTAGCTCTTTGATTCTGACAGCTCGGGACTTACAGAGTGGTCAGTTGGCTCATGTTTGCAAAGGATGAGTTGGTCAGAGAGTTAATTTTGTTGTTGCTCAGGTCACTTAAAGGGAAATTCAGAAAAAAAAAAAATCAACATGATGATTATGATGGTCTGGGCAGCTTTTAAAGAATAGGAAAGTAGAATGAAGCTTACACCAGCTGTAGGAATTTGAAGGAAGACAGTTCCTTGGGAACAACACTGAACTGGTTGCCATCAAGGTACCTAAAGAAGGAGACACAAGGGTTTTCATCTCAGTGGAATCCAGTCTAGCTTATTTACATATATAGCACAGATTCACAACAAACAGCTCAACAAAATAAGCAGATTTGATTTATTTACTGAAATATACAGGCAGATTTGTATTCAATTACATAGATTCCTATCAGGTCCTTGTTATGAAACAATGCAGCCAAATTCAGTGTATGAGCAGCAATCCCTCCTCCTGAACAAGCACATTTGCCATAAAAAAAGAGCTCAAAATAAATAAAGTTTGCAGTCTTCATAATGTATCCGGTGTATCACTTACCTATCAACATATTTGCATCAACAAATGTTTGATAGTATTTAAACTGATTAGGTGCATCTGATGCAGGACAATCATCTATTTTGGAATATTTATTCCTGTTAACATCAGGATATCACTTTCATAAACGCTGGAAGTCATTTAATCCCATGTTGGACGAGAAGCAGCAGAATATTGCACTTTGTATGCACCTTAGGTGAGCCTTCCCAGTTTTAATTTAGGGGGTGTATTTTCTTTAAGCATAAACTGGGAAATTAAAGTAATGATGAACCTGTCACTGGATCCCAGCCCTTCTTAAAGTGATTGCAATACAAAGACTGGAGCATGTGATAACAGTTTGGGCCACCAAAGTCAACATTATGCCTGCAGGAAGGCAATCAGCCCTCTGACTGCTAACACAACGTCCTACACATAGACTGTCACGTTGATAAATGGCTCATTTGAGGGCAGCCCCCGCCGAGCAGAACTCCAGGTTCCTGCTATTGTTGTTGACTGCACAGAAGGTGGGAAGGGCAGCGGCTGGAGAGGGAGTGGGGGGGGGGGGGGCGCAGCTAGCCGGCTTTTGGGTTCAGAGAGGTAATGACAGGTAATGATAGTGCAGAGGACACTTGGGATAATGACGGAGTAGCAAACTCTCCAGATGACAAGATGAAAGCCCAGAACAGAAGAGTACACCTGGTCACACCTGCTGGGACAATGACAGGCCTTAAGGCTTGCCCAGCGTGTGTGTGCATCACAAGAACCAAATGAGGCGGTATTGGAAAGTTCCAGACCTGTTCCATTCCCTCCCCTCTCCATTGAAAACTGCTCATTAAAATGTCCCGTTGCTCCCCTTTGCACCCTTGGACAGGCTTCTGGCCTAATCACAAATATGCACACACACACACACATACACACACACATGCACACACTCTATCACACATCCTTGGCTCGGAGTGTGAGAGTGACATCAGTGCCCTGAGGGCAGCAAGGAACACAGAAGAAGACAAAGAATGTCTGGGAGAATTACCGAAGGGTTTATTGACTCTTTTCCTCTCCTCTAAGTGAGGAGATGTTATTCTTTTTTTTTTACCTTTCACTAGTTCTTCAAGTCTCAAAACGTTCTTGTTGCTGTTTTTCACATGATCTCAGTCAGGTTTAGAGGGGGGAACAACAGAAGAAGAAGACCTGAAGTCAAAGAACTACAGATGAATCAATGCCAAGGCACTTACAGTTCAGTCACATTCCTGGGGATGCCTTTGGGTAGTGTGTGGAGATGCTTGTTGCTGCAGCGCACCACCGTCTCTAGGCAAGTACACTCGCTGGGACACTGGGGTCGAGGAACACAGCTTGACTCCTCTTGGCCTGGTAAAAACAGGACGTGTGGGGGGGGGGGGGGGGGGGGGGGTAGTGAGTCAAAGCAAAAGGGGTGCCCATACATGTGCACTTCATTTAAAGCAAAATCTCAGACCATTAGAGTATTTGTATCCACTCAGCTATTCTCAGTAACAAAACCTTAGAATAATATTACGCTAGGCCCAAGTATTTGCAAACGTTTGCTGTCACGCTTTGTATTCTTGTAAAAGATGTGTAAAGAGCAAACCTTAAATAAACCCATCTTTTATTCAAGTAGACTCATTTGTCAAAACCTAGAAAACCTGAGTATATTTATTCAGTGAGGGAAGTTTTTTTTTGTTTCCAATAAAATCCTTGATCTCACAACTAACGGTGCCTTTAATGATCCCTTCGAAATAAATGTAGCTGAAGCAGTCCAACTAATACATTATTAGGTCAATCAGACAGAAAATGTCATTTAAGAAGTTCATAACGTTCTGTATCCCTGACATTGAGAGCAATTTTTATTTATTTATATATATTTTTACTACGTAAACTGGAAGGGGAGCCACATTTATTCTGCCTCCACACATGGTTAAGATGATAGTAATGCAGGTAAAAAAATCTCCAGAGCTCTGCATTATGGAAATGGAGCAAAGATGGACATTTTCGGGTCACCAGGTTTCTATTATACACCAACTGGTTCCTTGGGAAAGATGCCATAAAAAGCATTGTTTGCCCATCCTGAGCTAAAGTAATTTTTTGTAGTTTGCTAAATTGGAACCTTGTGCATTGCAAACTAAGTTTTTTAAATGTATTTTTGGCATTAAACACACCAGGTTTGATGGGAATGACACAAAGGATAAATAACTGGAAAAGCACCGCATGGCCCCTGTTCAGTATGGTGGATTATCTGTCATGATGTGGGCCTGTTTCTCTTCCTAATGGCCTGGAAACATGTTAAAGTGCATGACAACATGAATACCTGGACATTTTAAATGAAGTTCTGGTAGAGGCTGCCAAGAAAAACTAAACTTATTGCCAAATCAAAAAAGACATATAGTTCCCCAGATACAAAATCAGCCATCTTTCAAGGCCAACTCCATCTTCAGACCTAAATCCCATAGAAAAAAAAAAAAAAAACAACTATGGATGAGCTGAAAAGGAGAGAGCGCAAGTGAAGACCTAGCACTGTGTATGATCTAAACTGATCGTTAAAAGAGAAATGGTATGTTCCAGCCTTGTAAAATTTTATAGCAGAAAATGTGTGCTTTCCATTCAGGAAAAGGTGGCTGTGCAAAATATTAAAAACAGGCTTGTAAATAATTGTGCCACCACTTATTTTGTTAAAAACAATTATTTTAAATAAAAGTAGCTTACGTAACTAACAAAAAAAAAAAAAAAAAATCATTGCACTCAAAATAAAGGTTAGACTTTACAACACTTTTCAGTGTGCCGTTATACAGTTGCAATAAAAGATGAGTTCATCTTAAGCCTCTTTACACATTTTTTTTGTAGCCGAGGACCATTAAAGTGGATGACACTGTAGCTGAAAAGCCCCAACACAGAAAATATATCAATGTCCAAAATGGTGAAGCCACAAAAGAAAGTGAAAAAAAAGTAAGACAGAACAGGGGATGGAGGACTACCTAACGGGATATCGACAAACAGGAGCAAAGAATGGAAGCTGCCCGAGGCCCAAAGACGAGCCTAGCAGTCATTCAGGTGCAAATAGGCTGACTCGTCAATAAGACAAACAGCTCAATATTATAACTGCACTCAGGCCTGCATCGACCAGCAGCTTAGGAACTGCTGAACAGCAATCTGCTCTGCAAACAAAAGACCCGCACAATAGCGGCCATTATTCAGGGTGATCTCAGACACAGTCGGCGGGTCTTGTTCAGAACGTACTGCGGCAAGTGGAGCGATGATAAAATCTTTAAGTCGAACCAAGAAGCTAGTTACACACGTGACGAAGGATATGTATGAAACTGCCGACGCGTATCTCCCATCAATAAGAAAAAAAAAAAAATTCCATTTAAAGTGTAACAGCCTCTTCTCTTTTCTGAATGATGGCTTACAGAAAAGGAAGTTAACTCAGAGCGCGGCACCAACCTTCCTCGCAGCGAAAATCCGGCAGCGCTACATCCTGCAGGGGGATCTCCTTCAGGAAGGCCGGGCGCTGGCAGCGAGGGTTACCCGTCACAATCTTCCTGCTCCTCAGCCAGTCGCCGAGCCACGCCAGCCGGCAGTCGCAGTTGAAGGAGTTGGCCAAGAGGTTTCTGTAAAATCGGCCGGGGCGACAGGGGTTCAGAGCAATGAAATCAGAAAAGAAGGAGAGACAGGCGTGTATATGCCAAAGAGCCTTACAGAGTAGAGAGAGTCTGCAGCGTGTCAAACGCTCCAGGAGTAATGGTGGTCAGGTGGTTGTCGTACAGAGACAGCAGACGGACGTTGTGAAGCCCCGTGAAGCTGTCGTTGTGGACGCAGCTGATTTTGTTGTTCCGCAGCATCCTACAAATGCAACAAAGGCATAAACACATGAGCGGTTTTCATGGATTCCGGAGAGTTTGATTTCACATGGCCGTGCGGCACTCACATCATGCGCAGTCCCTCGAGGCCTCGGAACATCCCGCTGCGAACCGAGTCGATTTGATTGGCTGTGAGGTGGAGCTCAATGACAGAGGATGCACCTTCAAAAGCCCCGTCCTCGATCTCTGTGATCTTGTTGTTACTCAGGTTACTGCGGTTAAAGAGGTCTGCGTTAAAATCACACGTGCCGTTTAGAGGACGAGGTTATGTTAAAACGGTTTACTCACATTTTCTTCAGATGGGAAAGGTTCTTAAAGACTCCAGTTGCCTCAAGGCTGGTGATCTCGTTATTGTTAAGGCGGCTAGAGAGGATGAGACAAAAGTGTTTAAAAATGGCAACATTAGTGAGACACAAGTGTAACAAAGATTCCTTACAGTTCAGCTGTGGACGCAGGGATGTGCTCGGGGATCTTGGTAAGTTTCAGGTTGGAGCAGTCCACCACGTTAGACTCACAGCGACACTTGGGAGGACACACGGGATCAGTGTTGCAGGCGTTATTGAGACGGGTGTCTTCTGTACCTGAAGGGAACGAAACACAGACACTCACTTAACCTCGCTGGATAATTCGTGGGGCATTTTTGTTCAGTTGCTTTGCTCAAACAAACAGCGGATCAGCCAATCATATGGCAGCGGTTCAATGCATTCAGGGATCTTGATCTGCTATGTAATGGATTTGCAACCAGTCCCTCCTGCAGGATGGCAAATCTCAACACGCAACTCGTCAGGCTTCGATGCAAATAGGCAACAGGACATTGACAGACTCCAAAAAAAGTTGCCTGGTCTGATAAATCTTGACTTTTATCGCCAGCATTCAGATGACATTAGCGACATGAAAGCATAGATACGTCCTGATATGTATCAAGTTTTAAAGTTGTTGGTGTTGTAGTGGTGTTTTTTTTTTTTTGGGATACTTTGGGCTTCTTTGTACAAACTGGGCATCTTTTATTTTATTTTATTTTTTTCCCAGTGTCCTGTGTAGCAATGTGGCAATAAGAATTGTTGTGGTAATGCCAAATAGAGCTCTACAGATTTTACTTTCACAAGTGGAGCAGTCAGCTTTCGCCATAGTGCTCCGCTTGATTCATGCATGTAAATAGTTTTATTGTGATTCATGCAAGGAGTATTTCAAATTATGTGAACACTACAATGGAAAAGTAGGAGAGTAACTGGGCATCATTTAAAGGCCATGTTGTCGCTGACCATGTTCATCCCTTCGTAACCACAAGAAGCTATGACACCAAAAAAGGAAGGCAGGGCAGTAAATTCGAGTTTAGCGAGGTGTAACTAACAGAGTGGCTGGTTGAGTATACAACTTAATAACCCTTTACATATCTGCTTTTCTTTCCCTTTAAATGTTTGGTCACATCCTCACTCCCTTCGTACATTGTCCTTTTGTGACCTAGGACGGGGTCTCCTGAGCACCAGGAGTCTTTAAGGAGATCCGGCAGTATGTCTTCTTCCGCAGGATGAGGACAGATACATTGGTGAAGGAGAGTTATTCCAGAAAGGCAACAGAGTGGGAGCAGTGGGGTGAAAATAAAGTAGATGTGGGTGCTCAGACCCAGTGAGGCAGAGCGCTCGAAAGGGTGGATGGTGGGGGGGAAGGTATACAGAAAATGAGCGAGAACTTGGAGGAAGGGGGGAAAAAAACACATGAGAGATGGAATAAAAGAGAGATAAATAAAAAGCGTGGCGTGTTAGAGAGACTTTAAAGCGAAGGAGCAAGAACGAAGCCGCAAAGGGAGTGCGCGATGCTTTGCTGAACCTCCTCTGTCTATGAATAGATGTTACGTGCCAAAAAGTGTGCTGCCAGTTACATCATGGGCTCTTAATAATGGATCAGCACTGGGAGTTACTTAGAACAATGTGTCTGTGTCCCTGCAACTCTGCATTGTGTCTTAGTGCAAATGCTCCATTTAGAGGGTACAGCCCATGACTTTCTGTTGGTGCGTTGCTTCCTGTGCCATTCGGCTCTGCAGCGGTGCAGAAATATGCGAGGGCTTGACGATGACGTCAGCAGGACACCACGGGGAGCAGAAACTACATTCATGGACTGGAAACCCTTAAATAACCAGAACAAAATAATATGGTTGCGCATCAACAAAACATCTATCCAAATAAAAAGATGCAGGGTTAAAAACCACAGCCTAATCCTCGACCCTAATTGATGACATTGAGAGACAGAACTGCATTCAGGCAAACAAATTTCACATCTTAGCTTCACAAACTTTTTTTTTTTTACCCAAAGTAGTGTCACTTTTAGCGGAAGCTCAGTCGAGGGTGCAGACAGACGCAGCAGCGCTGGCCATTAAGGAACTTTCTCTTGTTCAGCCAGACAACAGGAAAAGGCATTTCCTGCTCCACAGGAAGCAATGAAAGTACAAGGAAAGGCCTTTGATCTTGAGGATGTGTAGGAGCCGGGGGAGATTTCGTGAGCTTGAGTCATTGTCGGCGTCACAAGTGCGTGGCTGCGACACTTTTACTGTTGGCAGATTTACACAAAAGTGCAGGAAACAGAGAGCGGTGGGATGAGGCTTTTCCCCGCTTGGAGACGCAAAATGACTCATCACTGGAGACGTCGAAGTTCCCTCGCTTCTCCGCAGCCTGGATGCCTATTAGCAATGTGCTCTGCAGTCACGGACCGCGTGCTTAGTGCATGAGTGTATGAATGGAGGGTGAAATTCTCATTAATTGCACTCCAGTTTGATCTCTCCAGTGCTTTCATAGTGCTCCCATTTGTTCCCTAAGTCAGCTCAGAGCTTTATCTTAACTTTGCATACAAAGGCACATTGATTTACGTACAGAGAGCTGGGCTGGTATTGACAATGAATCACACAAGCATGCACAGCACGATTAACTCGAGCAAACACAGGCTTTGACACACATCACTGCTCCTCCAAGTTATTTTCTTGGAAGTGCTCTTGTTAAGGGGTCCGGAAACATCCCCTGATAGGAATCTGGGTCCTCTGGTGGGCTTTATTTTCTTTAGCTTTGCTGATAGAGCGGACACACTCTCTTGCCTCTCTTTTCTCTGCTCCCTCTCTTTCTGTGTGTGTGTGTTTCCCTCTTGGTGACCAAGTGTCTGTCTTAAAGCCAAAGCAAAGACACACTTCCTTTTGACCCAAACTGCTGAGACTATTAGAAAAACAAGCCCAAGATGAAACATATGTGCTCGGTCATATGAATCATAATTACAAGTATGCACAGTTGAAACCAGATATTTACATACACTTTATAAAAATATGGGCTTAACTGTATAAAACAAAATCAGTCCAGACATTCTCGTTACTCCTGACAGAACTGGTTCAACAGAGTCCAGCTTGCAGGCCACCTTGCTCGAAGGCATCCTTCCTTCAGTATGTCCACATGATGTTTTTTTTCCTCATGAAAAGATTTTGAAAAGTGCACCAGTCCCTCTTGTTACAAAACACCCCACAACATTATGCTTCTACCCCCATACTCCACAGTTCTCAGGTGTTCTCAGGGTTGCACGTTTCCCGCTTAATTTATAAGATATGTCTCCATAAATTAAGATGTGCATTTACAAACTGTAATGTACCTTTTTATATTGCCTTTGGAGTAATGGATTCTTCTTCCCTGAGTGGCCTTTCAGCCCATACTGATATGGTCTATTGATTTGGCTCTGGGGTTGAGACCAAAACATGTTAATTCCCGGGACACGGAACCCACCTCTTGCCAGAATGGTATAAAGTCTGAAAATACTTCTAATAATCCTAACTGAGCTAAAGCAAAGGTTTAGTCAGATTTCATGTCAGGCAGAGACAAAAAAAAAAAGATTCTGTCTATTTTTCTACAATGCACATAAATCCATGGTTTCAACTGTATTTACTTGTTAGGTATTTGTTAAAGGTGACCGGTTTGACTGCATTTTATCTAAGGGCATCAGACTAAAGAGGGTTGAACACACATGAATGTAACACCTTTCAGATTTAATTTGTAGAAATGGCTGAAAAACGTATCCTTTTCCATCCGTTTCCCAGCTATTGACTACTTTGTGTTGGTTTATTACATAAAATCTCAGGAAAAACACTCAGAAGTTTGCAATGTGGCAAATTATTAAAGCGTTTTGGTGTATGGGTACTTCTGAAAAGCATGGTAGAAAAAAACAACAGCCTGAGGCAATGTTACTGTTGCAGTGAAACGAAATGCAACCTCTTTAGATGTTATCCCTGTCATCGTCAGGGTTCTGACAGTTCCAGTGCTAAAGGAATCATTCCTAAAATACTGCTTCAATAAATGTTATGAAAATGAACAGGAATGAAAAAAAAAGGGAATGACATCACTACATGTCTGCACGACCAAGCATTCACAGTTAGCGATAATGATAGGTGTGAAAATTTACAAGCCACTCACCTGGGATGACGTACTGCTCTTTGGCTGTGATGGAGGAAAAACAGAGGGACGGATGTCAGTGAGGTTGGTCAGCTGTGCATAGCCGTGTCACCGCTATGCATCAAACAAAAAAGTCATATATATACTGTATGTATGTATGTATATATATATATATATATATATATATATATGACGGCACATGATCAAACAGAGAAGCCAGTGACTGTCTCTGTTCATGGCAATATGGAGAAGAACAGTGACAAAGTACAATGGTGGTAAATATTTTTCTGTTGCTAAGGAAGAGGGAAATGAAGGGAAAAAAAGAGATAGCTAGAAAGAAAGGCGCATGAAAGACAGGACACCGTCAAAAGGAGGGCGCAGTCCAAAGCAATACATGGAATCCCTTTTTCTTCGGGTCTAGCCAAACAAACAAGGCTATGAAAAAGTGTTAAATCCCAGCGGTGCATGGTGCCAGACAGCACAGTACAGTGCATAAATACAATAGTGGGCACAAGGTGGGGGTAGTCAGGAAGATGGAAGGAAAATGAAGGAAACCTGAGCCTGGTGACCAGACAGCAGTGAAAAGGGAATGAGAGACTGGTACTAAAAAGGAAAAAAAAAAAATGTGGATGATGGGCAGAAACAAAAACTTTAGCACCTAAACCCCTCTTGTACTGATCTCATCTCTCTGCGGTCTGGATGTAAAACCAGACCTTTATTCTGGAGATATAGCAGCAGTGAACAGAAATGATCCCACTCCTGTCGGCATAAAGTCAGTCTGGAGGAGGGGAATGATCGAGGAGTACCAGCACAGGCCTTGGTAGCTCTGACTGACCATTTTACAAACAACGTTCATTAAAGAAATACCTACACTAGAGAGGAAACAACACAGAGGTTCAAGTTGCTGTAGTCACAGAGTGAAGGCAGAGGAGACAAGTGGAATAAAACAACAGAACCCGTCGGAGAGGCAGAGAACGTCACAAACACAGACAAACGGCACAGTTGGGAACACAGCCGGGAGCCTACCGGAGCAGCGGAACTTCTTGCTCTTGATTTGTCCGATGCGTTTGTTGGCGAGGCGGCGTGGGCTGGCGCAGCGGGCGCCGCTGGTCTCGATTGGGTTGGAGCGCAGGTAGTCTGCCAGCCACTTCAGATTACAGTCACAAATAAACGGGTTCTGCGCCAGGTGCCTGGTGGAGAATGAGAATGAGAATGAGCACACAGCAGCTTGATTAAACAGAAATCACATCAGCATGTGGTCCAAGCTAGCTCTACCTGCAGCGACAGGTGCGTCTACAAAGCGTCGACCCAGTGAGGTTGAATAAAAATGTACATAACAATTTTCTGATTTTTAATAGTTTAAAAAAAATGGTTTTCTTTTTTTCTTTTCTATTTTTTTCTCTGTAGTTCTACTTTGTATTGTTCTATTACCTAAAAAAAAACGAAGTATGCTTAGGGTTATAGTTGTTTTGTGACAAAATGACTACACAATTTCAAGGGGAATAGCAAGGCACCCTAAACCTGCCCTACGACGTCACGGAGGATTCAGTAAAAGACTTATGAGGATGTTGATTTCCAGCTTTCAGAGTGTGCTCGCAGAGAAGATAAATAATTCTCCCTTTCCACTGCGTGATACCATTTCTGTTATTACACAGACCTGTAAATAAACGCCTCCTGAGTTGGCTCGCGTTTTATGGTGAAGGGCTGAGCGTGTGTGTCAGAGTGAGTAAATCTGTTCGTGTTTTGACTCACAGGGTTTGTATTGCTCGCAGGGAAGTGAAGGTGCCCTTGGCGAGGGTTTGGATCTTGTTATCGTACAGCGATAGCAGGGAGAGATTCTGCAGATCCTGGAAGGCGTTGGCACGGACGCAGTGAATCTTATTGGCATTCAGCAGCCTGGAAGAACAGAAGGAGGAGAAGGCGCTCGTCAAAAAATATCTCCAAATATACTCGCAAAGATCCAAACTAAATTTATTTGAAAGTCGGGAACGGTATTCGGCGTGTCTGGAGAGTATCAGCAGAGTGTGCAGGAGTTGGACTCACAGCAGTTGCAAAGAGTAGAGGCCGTCAAACACACCCTTCGGCAGGTCGGTGATCTTGTTTCCGTAAAGCACGCTGAGAATTCAGGGCATGCGTTTTAGACACAGCAAACTACCATCAGGCAACTTTTTGTGCTCCAGCTCAGCTTTGGACCACTTACAGAGAGTTAAGAGATCGCAGTCCCTGGAAGGCGTCAGGCGCTATCTCTGAGATCTGGTTGTTGCTCAGGTCTCTGTGTAGAAAAACAAGAGTATCAGACACAGAACTAAAGTTTGTTTTTGCAGAGGAACGGTTGACACAGTTTTTTTACCCTCATAGCAAGGTTGTCAGATCCTTAAGCACAAACTGGATGAACATAGGTGCCAGTCCTCTTTACGGCACCGCTCTGACATTAAAACCTCGCAGCCAGTCTAAACATCTAATTGCATTATTTGTGGCCTAGGAACCAAATCTTCCACTGCGGTGTGTAAGAATGTGATGCAAGGCTGGAATCCAAAGCGAGATACAGCAGACTGCCTCGGAACATCACCAATTTTAATAGGATCCACAGGCTTCTCACCACAGGATAACCACTAAGCCTCTGCGCCCATGAGCTGATGTGTGCGTCTGTCTGTGCGAGTAAACGCAAAAGTAAACGACGAACAGTGGGACAGAGAGAGAGAAAGACATATGGAGAAAGAGACTTAATGGGCTATGTAGACTCAACTCCAGTCGACTTGATACCTTTGAAGGAAAATCATCGTGTGGTTAGGAGGAGGGATATTCGCTCATTTGGGGGTAACAGTTAAATAAGGAGCCATTTGTCTTCTTGCAAGTGCTGAGGTTTCCTGGAAATGAAATCGAAGATTCTGGGCCAACATATGCAACGGTGTGTGTCTGTAAACTCAGACACTGAAGTGTTTGTGTATGTGACGGCGTGTGAGGGCTCTTTTAGCATCCCTGTCTCAATGAGTGGTTCATGTGTGGGTCATTCAAGTTGTGGCAAGGCGGAAGAAAATGTGGGTGGGTGGCTTTACTGACGCGAAAGTCAGTCGACGCTCCAATTAAGAAATGAGAATGCATATACCATCTTGAATAAACCCTTTAAATATCACATTTTCCCCTATGATATGAACAGTTTCCCATATTTTCACTAAATACATTACCCTTCTACTGAGACTGACTCAACAGTGTGAGTATGTTCATCGCGATGTACGTGTTTACTGAGCGTGTTGGACACAGTCACTAAGTGTGCATAGTTAGCTGATACAACACACACACATAGCAGACATACAATGTAAAATACAGAATCAACAGCTCTAACAGCAGCAGCAGGTCATCTTTGTTTGGTTAACACCAGTTCTGATAAACGCTGGCTCAGGTTTCGGTAGGTCTGAAAAATATTTACCTTTTGCCTTACAAGCCGTTGAGAGTAAGAATGTTCGGTACATGTATTAATAGAATATTCTTTGCAAATATCTATAAAGTTAGGAAACTCCTAATGGGATCTCAGTTTCGACTCTTTGGTAGTTTCCAGTTTACCAGAACGTATAACGGTCCTTGTCATTCTCAGGCGGCGCAGAGTTTAAAAGAAAACAGCAGCATGTTTTTGAAATGTAGTGAAATTTCAAATGCAGAACGACCCTTCCGGTGCGTAGGAGGCGGGGACATCTAGCTGCAAACGGCGACCCAAATCTTCTCTCGTCTTGTTAAAAGCACAAACTTTGTGACAACTTTCATTAAAACGTTTACGTAGACCCGCGCAAATACTGCATAGTTGTGACGTGAATGGAAAGGATTATATAGTTTTCAATATATAATTTTTTTTTTGCAAATAAAAGTCTGGAGAAGTGTGATGCTCAAAAGTATTTCTTCTTGTGAAGCACCAGTTTACTACAGTTACAGCTGCAAGTCTGGTGTTGCATGTATCCACCAGCCTTAGGTATCTATGGACTGAAATGTTTAGCTATGTTTCTAAAACTGTTGCTTCGTCAGATTCCTCCACCTGAGCCGTTGATCTCTATAGCTCCTCCAAAGTTCCCATGGCCCTCTTGGCTGCTTCACTTATCAACACTCTGCTCTTTCAGCCTGTCTGTTTAGGTGGACGGCTATGTCTTAGTAGGTTTAAAGTTGAGCCATACTTGTCAAAACTCAATATATTTGTATATTAGCTAACACAGCTTTAAACACCCTGTCCCCGACCACTGAGCTGTGTTCCTTAAGACGTTATTTCTTCAGTAACGTTCAAACAAACTCTCACCAAACAGCTGGATAAGAGCTCTATTAACTAATTTAGTGACTTCCCAAGGTAGTTGTTTGCATAGTCTATTTGGGTGAAAAAACATATTCTTTTCCTTTCAGTTCACAACTATGTCACACGCTGTGGAGGTCCGTCACATACAGAAACAATAAATTATATCGGAGCTTGTGGTCGTAAGCTGACAAAAGTCAAAAAAAGTGGAAGGTTTTTATGCTGCTTTTACGACATAAACTATTAAGGATGTTTGGTTTGTGTTCCTTTAGGGTTTGCTTAAAATATTACCAACCGAGAAATTCGCCGTAGCCCCATTTCCGTTTGACCTGGGAAAACTTTCCTTTGACGTTTCCCCGCACCTACAATAAAATTTGAGTCGCTGCTAACTGTCTCTTGGACTTCATTCACCTGATCTCATCCTGTATCTGTCCCTGGAGTTGAACTATAAAATCACGAGGAATCTTTTAAAAAAGGGCAGAGAAACTCCCCGACCTTCCACTTCCTCCGTCTCCCTGCTGGTATGTAAGTCAGCCCTCGCGGTGTTGGAGGTTTGGCTGGCTTGACGTTGGCTGGCAAGGTGACCGGACAGCTGGCTCAACCACCAACTTGTCACTGTTCACTCACGGAGAGGGAGCGAGGTTTCAGCCCTCATTCCAGCGCTCCCTCCGTCCCCTCATCATCCTCCCAGCCGGGGACAGGCAGCGCGGACCCGATGCTAGCCAGGGGAATACCGGCGGGCAGCGATGAAAAATGAGAGCTGCTATTATGCACATGTATGATTGCCGCTAGCTCTCCACGCCACTCCGAGCCTGAGAACACGACTACGTTCTCAAGGCGCAGACAAAATAAATAGTGCGTGGTCCTTGGAAGTGGGATGAGAGGACTGCCAATTTTTTGCTTCTTTTTCCAGCCTCCAGAGTCCGTTTCCCCATCTATTCAACCCTGAGAGGAACGCTCGGTTGTACTTACATCCTGCGCAGTTTCTTGTAGGGGGAGAAGGCTCCGGGAGGCACAGACTTAATCCCGTTCTGCTCCAGACGTCTGGAAGGGGAGAAGAGAAGAGAGGTGACACAATTAGTTAACCAAACAATAGCGTTCTCCATGGCAACGGAGCTGAGTAATCACCTCTGACCCTCGGTGATTGGGCTGATTATATTATTGGAGATCTATTTCGCCGTTGTAACAGGTCCAGGCACACTGGAGTCATAACAGCCACAGAACCAATAAACATACTGAACACTAAAGTGATGTGGAAAACGACTGGAAAGGGGGGGGTGGCTCAATCTCGTTTTGCGTGAGGGTGTTAATGCTATAAGACGTATTTCTTCCTGATTTAACATTTGCAGTTTCCAGCGCGCATGAGCTCATGAAATCAATAATGATCTCACTTGTTCATGTGAACGGCGCTGTTATCCTCTGGGTGTTTGCAAAGCGTCCGCTGAAATCTTTGCAGCGAGGTAAAATATTACCTCTTCGAGTTTACTTTTTTTTTTTTTTTCCTGGGATCCCCGGGAGAAGTTGACACGCACGGAGTTTGACAAAGCTCACCGTAAAAACAACTGTCAGAGCGCAAAAAAATGAATACACAGACAAACACACGCTCGGCCGTCAAGAAGAGAGGTTAGCTAACGGCCTCTAATCGCCGTCAGATGGTCCCGCAGAAACAGAATCCCCTAAAACCCCCATTAGCGTGGGCATGCATGTGTTGTTTCGGGCTGCTACGCAGGACCCAGCTCAGCCCCGGGAACAAATCCCCGCTGTAGCTGGCAGAGGACTGTTTATCTGCAGGTCAGTTCACAGCTTTTAAAACTGTCCTTACCGGGGCTTAGCAGGGCCCAGAGGAAGCCAGCTGCAGGCCTGTCTGGCCTGTTCTAGCGCTGCGCCTTCCTGCAGGGGGAACTGGCTTCAGACCAGGAGCACATGGGCCTGCGTGAGCTGCGGTGGCCCCACGGCCACTAAGGCATCTAAACATCATTAGGCTGCTATTTGTCGCCACAGGAAAAAAAAAAAGGGAAATATTCTGAAATCTTCAGTAAGGCTGGAAACAGAGTTAACCGCCGGCTTCTTCAGTGTTCAGCGTCTTGGCACAGAAACGTTTCCACATGATTTAATTAGTAATTTCGAGATTTAACTACACGCCTCTCAGGCCCCTTGGATTGCTTTGTTTATGTCTACTCATGGGGGGGATAAATGTTTTGTTAGACTCTGGCCACAGTCATTTAGCAGATTTGAGCCTCCAACATTTTTCAATCAGGACTCGTCCTCCTTCAAAAGAGCGGCCCCGCGCCTATGCAGCGATATGGGAGCGCAATTGGCATTCCTCGGATAACGACGACTCTATACCACAGATTCCTGCGGCGGACACGCTCCCCCGTTCTGTTTTCGTCTGGCTGTCCCAGTATGAGTGGAGTGACAGCACTGTGGTTCTTCTGCCCTCACCATGCGGCAGAGTGCTAGGCCAAGTGGGTTTAGCGCCTTCTCTCATCAACCAGTCTGTCTAACTGGTCCAAACCAGTCTGGCACTCTGCACAAACGCGTTTCTTTGTTGGTGCACGTATGTCCCGATGTGCCGTGGTATTCTGGGCGTGTTAGCGTACAGAACAGCCAGTCGAGTCCCACATCCTCACTTAATGTTTTAGCCCATTGTTGCTCTTTGCAGATCGATATAAGCAAGCGTCTTAATCCTCGCAATCAACAAAGAAGCGCCTTTTTTTTTCCATTTGGAAAAGCGGGGGGGAAAAAAAGAAACAATCTCCCAAAGTCGCCCACAGAAAGAAAATCAATCGTTCTTGTCCAATTTGTCAGCCTGAGCATGTGTGTTTCTGCCTGCGAGTTGGTGTTTGCGTCAATCCAATCAATGCCCCTCATCCTTTTCATCAGGACCCGAGCAGGGTTTTCATTATAGGGAAACACATTACGCCTCTGGGTATTCAACTAGTGTGTGCAGGAGTCAGAGATGAATGCAGGACCACAGCAGTGCAGATAAAAGGCAAGGGGAAAGTTTTATGGCGGGGCTTGTCAGTGCAAACAGAGACTATGATGCATAATAATCCGCTGTGGTGGTGTTTAGGCTAACCAGATCTCGTTTCACAAGAGAAAGAATACAGAAAGCAGCTCTAAACCTGAGAGCCATAAACGCAGCACTCATTAGGGTACGGGCGGTGGTGGGGGGGGATAGCGATTTTTTTGGATTTATACATAATGAGAGCAGCATGCACGCGTCTTTTGTGCATACGAGACTTTGTGAGTGGCTCATTAACGAGGCATTAGGCCAGGCTCGATATGCAGCGACCTGCCAGGCTGTAACTGAAGCTGATTTTATAATGAACTTCAAGCACAGATCCAACCTGCTGCACTGAGTTACTGAACCGACCCACCCTAACACTCTCCATTTTAATTTATTTTCACTCTGAATATATCTCAGTAAACTTGCCCGTAGAGATTTGGTAGGTTGGAGGGGGGGGGGAAAAAATCTGAAAAGATAGAGAAATGCAGAGAGGAGGAAAAATAAAGAGTGAAACAAAGAAGAAGAAAAAAGATCCTGGGAATTTGGGCTCTAAGGTAAAGGCTCTGACGGGCAGGACAGGAGGAATGCACATGATATGAGTGCTTCTCTTGTAAAAGATAAATCAGAACAGTGAAAGGTTTATACGCAGGGCAGATTTAAGCACCAATTACATGTGAAGGGTAGGGAAAGTTTTAAAATGTCAGTGCTCATCTGCTGTGCAGAGAGGTTCCACTCTCTATAAAATGCATGCATGGTAAATTCATCTTTCAACTGTCTCCCTGTTCTCCCATTAGCGATGCTCGTTGGTCACTGTGCTCATCGAAAACACTGATGTGCAATGTCTTGCAGAAGCATTAAAATTATAGAATTGTGAAATGGAAGAACAGGTGTGTGTTTTTTTTTTTTTGTCTTTGTGGCTCACTTTGTACAAAATTGTTCTCAGGTCTTCTGTAGCCTCTAAATAACGACTAGAGAAAATGTGTTTGGATCCTAGGAATCAAAATGCAGTCGTTGTGAATACCTTTATATAATCTTAACTATACTGGTATGGCTGGAAGGTCAGCCTATCTGATGGGAACCAACAGAGCTGTGGACATATACTCTAAATGATGAAATTTAGCACACCAGTGCAGCAGAAATGGGTCAGGGTTGTTGGGGAACATGGGATCAGTGACTTTCACGCTACCTGATTATTTATAAACACACCCTCATGGGGAGGGAGAGACCTAGAAACTGCTCCCCAGAAGAACATGCAACATGATGGCTGGCTTCGTCCGGATACATTCGCCTTTTTCTCACCGCGCACAAATCGCAGGGTTGTGGGAGACTTCCACTGTGCCAGTGGCATGAAATCTCTGATAAAGGGAGTAAAATGACTTATTTGAAAAGTTTAGCCATGCATTCCTGGGAATTACACTACAGCATTTGGGCCGTGAACAGTTAATGCCCAGACAGATGCTGGAGGACTGATAAACTGACGGAGGGATGTTAGCAAAGGGTTTGCATGCAGTTCACAGCAGGCTGAGCTGATAACGGCATGTGATCTCAGTCTAAGGTTTCTTAGTGAATATCCTTCTCCACACATGAGACGGATGTCCTGTGAAACTTGCTGAAAAACGAAATATTAACAAATACCAGAGGCATATAACATTATTCAAATTATCATGCCATGTAAGCCTCACATGAGCCCAAACAACGTGCCAAATGCACAAAGTTTGGAACATGAAATTTATTTATCTGTAGATTCCTGACATCCGCAGCTCAAACATATGCTGGGCATGTGTACGTTTTTCTCACATTTCTGACATGCTGTCCGGCAGATTGGCTGGAATAGCAGTGAGACCTTTCCCTCTGCAGTCCACGATGTTGTTACTGCAGGTGCACATGGCGGGACATGAGCCTCCGCCAATGCTGCACGGCTGCAGGCTGGAAGACTCCTGATGCCCTGCAGAGAAACAAATGGGAAAGAAAGTTTATAGAAAGTAATTTTAAAAGGCATTCATTTTATTACTTACATGACAGCACATTTTCATGAAAGTAAAAAAGGAAGCGAAATGGAACCACAGCACGACAGAAGCTCCACCACTCTTAATTGATCTCTCTTTTGGACTTTATCTCCTCACTTATAAACAAACTCATGGAAATCTGCTTGGTTCGATGTTTACACGATAGGAGATTTATCACGTGGAAAGAAAATAATACATGCTTTATTTATGTATTTGAAAAGCTTAAAAGTGTAGAATGCCTCTGTGTCCAACATCTTAAGACACCCAAAAGCAATTCCAGTGCAAACAACTTCATTGCTTGGATGGCAAAACCTCCTCCACATGAAAATTCTAAGTCAGGCATGTCAGAGGAAACCCATTATGGTAAGAAAGTCATAAGAAGACATTTTTAAAGTTTGGAGGACACAGCAAGGAGGAAAATACTCTGATTGAATGAGACAAACGTTTTGGTCTCATGCAAATCACTGTGTGGTGCACCCCCATAGTAGAATATGGTGGTGGTAGTATCATGCTGTGAGGATGAGATTCTTCAGCAGGTACCGGGAGGTTGGTTAGAGTTAAAGGGAAGATGGCTGGGCCTTAATAAAGAGCAATCCTGGAAGAAGACCCATTAGAGGCTGGTAAAGACTTGAAGCTGAGGTTCACAATCAGTTCAAAGCATTTTCCAAGAAGAATTGGCAAAAGAAGTACTTACTTACTAGCAAAAAAGATTTGGAAACTATTCCTTTCCCCCACATGCACTGCTTTGTGTTGGTCTATCACAGAATATCCCAATAAAACATAATTAAGTTCCTCAATGTAATGTAAAAAAATATTATGAAAATGCACTGAGGGTGTGAATATTTTTCTAAGGCACTGAATATTTCTGCTCAGTATTTTTATATAACTGTACTATAGCCTATTTCACTCATACTGACACAACACTAATGAAGTGAAGCTGTTTGTGACCAAAATAGATTGCACTCATTTCTGAGCATGTTACGCAGTTTACACTGGAGCCACAAAAATAACACCCTGCTCCAACGAATGAGCTCCGTCGTTAAGAGATTCTAGAAACAGTTTTTTCTCCAAAGTTGTTTTCCATGTTTTCTTGTCTTTTTTTTTTTTGTGCTTTTTAGGCCGAATTGCAAAAATGCAAATGCACATTTCAACTATTCCCTCACACGGACGAAAGCAAAGGAAACTTGCCGTATTTGAATTCATTGTAAAGTGGTAATATCTTTGCGAATCAATGGGAAAGAAACTAGGTTACATATCAAAGGAGAGCGAAGCTGGAGTGACAAGCGAAGGCCTCCCAATAATATCCATTGATCTCTTCTCAAACTCCTTCTCCGGAGTCTGCCTTGTTCTCCACGAGGAACTGATGCCATTCTGCAGATTCAGCTTTTCCACAACCACCCCCCCCCCCCACCCCCATCTTCTTACTTCCATTCGTTCAAAAACACTTCAACTTTTTCATTTGCATACAGAGCACACGGCTCATCACGCTGTCTCCAGATACCTGTTCAAATACCTACAACAATGTCAGCGGTGTGGTGGAGAACCACCGTCTGCACTGACAGTGCAGCGTTTTCTGCTGTGAATGCACAGAATGTGAGCATAAAAGTCTAACCCAGATAAAATAAATAAAACAGACTTCTTAAATAGCTTCATTTACATGGCATTACTAATCTGAGTTTCAGACCATGAATATTTAATCAGCTTCCCATCTTTCACTGAGCTTGTGTTGGAAAATGATGGTGAGAGCAAAAGGAATGTTTTTTTTTTAGAGGGAGGATAAAATGTGAATTATGGCAAAAGTTGGTAAAAGAAAAAGTAACAAGGTCAAAACGACGCTCCCCAAACATAGAAACAAGCGTCATAGAGTACCATGAAATGTCTATTTTAGCCACTGGACTATTTAATTTTAACAGGGAACATTTACGACCAGGCGTCATCTATCAGGAGAATCCTTACCACAGTCAGACGCAGGAATCAGGTGAAAAATAGCATCTCAAGGGTGTGAATCAACACAGAAACAAGTGATCTGATGCTGGATGATCTGGGATGGCAAAGGTTTGACAGATCTAGGATCGGGTGTCGGGCAGAGAAAAACTCCTTTCTTATCTAACATGGCATATCTGACAGGCCTGGGATCAGGGAGAGTGCAGAGCACAGCTGGAGCGGCCTTAACAATGACAGCTCACTGACAGGTAAACTGGAGCTGGGGCTGTTTCATGTTCGCTCCTCCCCTATTTTCTCAGTGCCATTTCCACATTATTTCCCCCCCTCTATCCATGTCCCATTTTCTTTATTTTTAATCAGTCGTTTTTCCACTAGGGTTTCCTTTTCATCATCTCTTCCTCACTCTGTTTAGCACCCCAATTTCCCACCTCACTCTTAGAGCACCCTTTCACCCTTCATCCATTTGCTCTGAAGGCTACACATTTAACCTACTCCGCCTCATTCTTCTCATCATTTTCAGATATTATTTTTTGCTTCTTACCATCTGTTTCGCCTCACCCTTTTAGCGGGCCATTTCTTCTCCATTTCCTTTAGAAGAGCCTTGAAATGATTTATTACCAAGTACTCAATTCAAACACACTATTTTTATTTCTTTTGTTACTACCCTGGAGCAACAGCCATTAATTTTCTATCATATAACCTTAAGTTAACACGAGGAGCTTTTTTTACTGGTGAATATCAAGGGTAGTGAAGAGAGTCTTTGTTTCAAACTAATAAAGACCTGTTCTACAGTGACTGCTCTCTCAAATATAGAGAGACATAGATAATAAAAACCCTGCTGCACACTTTATTAGGTAACCCTGATCAATTGATTTGTAACACAAATAGCAAATCACATCAACAGCAACTCAAAGCCTGGGCATCTAGACCTGATAAAAAGGACTTGCTGAAGTTTGAGCCAACCATCAGAATGAGCAAGAAAGGGGAAATAAATAGTTCTGATCGTGACGTGGAGGTTGGTGCCTGACAGGCTATTTGATCTGCTGGGTTTTCTACCCACAACCATCTCTCAGGTCCAGAACAGAGAAAATATCCAGCGTGCGGTGGTTGAAGACAAAAATGCCCTGTTGATGTCAGAGGTCAGAGGAGAACTGGCATTAGAAAGAGAAAACTGGCTGAAACAACCAATCGGTAAAACCAGGGTGTTCAGGATACCATCTCAGGTCCAACATACAACACTTCCAGCAGATAGGCTTGAGCAGTAAAAGACCACACCAGGTGTCACTATTGTCAGGTAAGAACAGAAAACTAAAGCTACAATTTACACAGAATCACCAAAATTGATTGATAGTTGACAGGAAAAACATTGCCTGGTCTGATGGTAGGTTCAGAAACTGGTATAAACAACATTAAAGCATGAATCCACAGTGACTTATAGTATAGTATCAACAGTTCAGGTGGATGTGGCAGTGTAAGGGTGTAGAGGGTATTTTCTTGGCACACTTCAGGTTTTTAGTACCAGTTGAACATTGTTTAAACACCATACCTGGTCACTGTTGCTGATCATCTCCAACCCTCTATGACCACAGTCTCTACTGATGACTACTTTTACCTGGACAAAGCACTTCATTACAAAGCTCAAATCATCTGAATGCGGTTTCTTAACCTGACAATAAGTTCACTGTACTCCGTGGTCAAAATATCTTAATCCAGCAGAGCACCTTTGGGATGTTGTGGAAAGAGGGATTCTGTCACAAATGACACTGGTGAGTCAAATCGTGTACTCTCACCCTCCTCCCTCACCTCCTACCTGTTGGAAATAAAATCTTAGTTCACCTGCATCTTCTTAAAACTAAACAGGGACAATACTGAGAGCCTCTTTGTAGGAACCAAATCTGCATTATTCAGAGTAGACAGTTTCTCTAGGCTGCACAGTGACACAGTGGGTAGCGCTGTTGCCATGTGGCAAGAAGGTCCTTGCTCAAATCCAACCCTGGGTCTTTCTGCATGGAGTTTGCATGTTCTCCCTGTGCATGCATGGGTTCCCTCCGGGTACTCCGGCTTCCTCCCACAGTCCAAAAACACAACTGTTCGGTTAATTGGTCTCTAAATTGTCCTTAGGTGTGAGTGTGTGCGTGAATGGTTGTTTGTCTCTGTGTTGCCCTGCGACAGACTGGCGACCTGTCCAGGTTGTACCCCGCCTCTCGCCCATTGACAGCTGGAGATCAGCACCAGCACCCCTCGTGACACCAATATGGATAAGCGTGTCAGAAAATGGATAGATGGGACAGTTTGGATGGGACCTTCACTTCAGGTTATCGGTCTGGGTGTCATCCTCGATATCTCTCTATCCTTCACCTTCAATAACACATAAAGGCAAATTTTGATTTATAAAATATTAATCGTCTTCCTCCCTCACTTTCCCTGCACTCTGCCTCAGTTCTCATCCTAGTCACTTCCTATATAACTATCTTCTCTTTGGTCTTTCTGAAAAATCCTTCCATAAGCTTATGGGATGCCTTCAACAATGCCTACTCACTAAAATAGCCCGTCGGTTGTAAGTTTTTAATGTTTTCTATTTATCGTGATTTATTGTTGTTGTTCTGTTGGATTTATACAGCGTCCTTGAATGCTCTGAAAGGCAATTTCAAATAAAATGTATCATTACTATTAATGTAATAATATGATGGACGGGCAGCCTCTCCATGGTTTACCCCACATTTTGCCCAATGATTGCTAGATATAGGCATCAGCCAACCTGTGTCCCTGCACGGATACGCAGGTATAGATGATGGATAGATGACTGTAATAACGATCAATGGTTAGGGCAGTTTTACAGTCTTAAATATTAGGAATTGTTCTTAAACGGAATTGGAATCAGCTTAAATTGCTATTAGCTGGTGAAATATAAACATAAAGCACAGATTCGAAATTAGTCAGTCTAACTCCAAAATGTTTTTCGCAGCACATTTTAGTGTGAAACCTGATTTCTTATCTCGATTTAGTAGTTTGAAAATCTGCTCCCACAGCTGCTAGCAATATAAAAACAAAGCTAAAATCTGTCAAAGAAATTCCAGTTTCAGTCCCAGTCCACTCTGCTCATTACTGTCAATGTGAATTTACTAGGTAGTGATGCTCTCCAGCAACGAGACAGCGAGTGGGTCATGTTGCTCGGACTGAGGGAGGATTTCATCATTTTTTTATATGAATGAAAAAAGCAGCGCACTGCCGTTTTCACTCTCCCACCTCATGCCTCTCGTCTCCCTCCTTTTTTCGTCTTTTCCTTTTATACGGCGCCACCCTGCCCCAAATCCCCCGCAGGTGGCCTTGAGTGGTCACAGCTTCGACTAAATACACGGACAAACACATAATAATGGTGCAAAAATACAAAGTGTGTGCCAGCGAGTTGGTCTCTAACGAGTCCTTCAATGGGAGTTCAACTTCTGGTCACAACGTGTAAAGAAAGGAATAAATAAAGAAATAAAGCATGTGTTTGGCTGAGTATGTATTTGCAAAGATGCAGAATGCTGCACTTATATGTGGAAATACACTGTATTGCATTGAGTGTTTTGTCTAAATCTGCTGCTAATTCTCACAGATAATCTTCCTTTCTTAGGTGACCTATCACCTGTATGTATGTCAAGTTCAGCTACCGTTATGTAAAACCTGTAGTTTTCTCCAAATTTTCCATACCCCAACTTTTCTATTTGGAATGGTTACAGTCCCACGCTCTGAGTCTCTTTCCCTGGACGATGAATAGTTAATGATCTGTGTTGTCACGGCGTATGCCTGCGAAAAAAATAAAAAAAATCCCAACCCAGGGAGAGATAGAAACACACACTCAGAGGTACACTCCCCCGCAAACACACACCCATGTAGACACAAACACCCCTTGCAGCTGGTGCGGACGAGAAGGCCTTGTGGGGAGTGGCGGTTCTCACAGTATTTTTCTATTGTCCAGATATGATAAAGCAAAAAACACGTCGCAGCGCTCCTGCGTGCACGTGATCTCTTCGCAAGAAGGAAACGCAGCTCATGGAGCCACATAAATCACAAAAGGATCATCCTAATCTTTGCGACTAGCCAGAAAAAAATGAGAAGCAGCGGTTCTGCTGTGAGTTTGGGCAGCCTGCGCTCCAGCTGTGTGGGCATTTTCCTAACACCGCTGCCAGCTCAGTGGGATACGTACGCCTTGGCTAGCAGAGAGCTGCGAGGCTGGACTGGAGCTGAGCAGTCGTCAGGTGGCTGCCAGGTGAATACACACTGACACAAAGCCGCCCTGACGGAGAGGTAAATAAAGAATAGACGCTATTTTTAGCTGCTGTTTTGTCAAGAATAGTCTGACGTACGCATCAGTCACAGGAGAGGCTGAGAAACTTACATTACCTTTCAAATAATAAATAAAGCAACACACAGTGAAAGTATTTATATTCCTTTTAACATTTTGTCACTTCACAACTGCAAACTTATATTTAGTTTAATGGGCTGTTTATGAGACGTACCAACATCAAGTAGGGCATAAAACTGTGAAGACAAAGGAAAATTATGCATGGTGTCTAAAAAAAAAATATAGCTGGATAGACGACATATGCGAACAGAAACTTCCGGGCTTTGCCACAGATTTAAAACTTTTACTGAGCCATTTTTAACAGATAAATATGCTCTGACCCAGTTAACTACATAATTGCAGCTATGCTTCTCTGTTTATGGTTGTTGGTTAGCTGAAAAGTAACCGTTCACTTCAATCTCCAATATTTTTGCAGGTTCCTGACAGGGCTGCCAGTGTATTTAGCTCCATCTGTATTCTCTTCAGTTCTGAACAGCTTCCAGGTTCCCTGCTGAAGACAAGCATTCCCACAGCATGATGCTGCCACTACTAAACATAGTGATGAGCAGCGTTATGAGCAGTAACACCAAAATATTGTGAATGTCACCTGACCAGAACCCCTTCCTCCACCTGTCTCCAACATGGTCTGTCACAAACTGCAAATAGGCTCTCTCACAATGTTTTTTTTTTTTTTTTTGTAACTTCTCCAGAAATACCACGTTAGCCATTGTCCCATTAACAGATTCTCAGTTTCTCCTCTCTGAATAATGCCCTGCTAACCTGGTCTTTCAGTTTAGGTCTAAGTAGATTTGTAGTTGGGCCATATACTCTTTCTGTGCCGGGATACAAGGATGTGCATTACCCTTGCAAAGCTTCAAAGCATGGAATATTGTTTTAAACCCAACCCTGCTATAAACTCCCTTGGTCTTCATGATGAATTTTGTTTACTAATTTTCTTAAAGTAACCTTTGACTGTCTAGATTTATACTGAAATGTAACATAGATAGATCCAGCTTCGGAAGGTAATTGCTTGGGCTGGATTTTATTTAGGGGTGTTAGAGTAAAGGGTGCTGATTGAAAATACGCACTATTCTTACATTTCTATTTGCATAACATTTTGTGGAAAATCAGGTTTAATTTTCACTCTACTTCAACCATTCTTTAATGCTTTGTGTTTGTCTGTCACACAACAAAATCTCAATAAAATATGTTGAACAGTTTTAGTTCTAGGATGAGTAATGTGAAAAGGTTTATAGGGCATGAACACTTTTGCAAGACACTTTACATGACAGAGCTGAATGCATAAAAGTGCATTTTAATTGCCTTACCTGAACAGGAGAATTCGTGTTTCTGGACCTCCGCCACATTGAGTCCTCTTAGCTCTGGTGGTGAAGCACACTGGGTGAACAGACCAATCGTAGGCCTCTGTCTGAGCCACTGCGACAGCCAGGCCAGGTGACAATCACAGTTTAAGTTGTTGGAGTGAAGACGGCTGTTAAACAAAACAAAAAAAAAAACGTAAAAAGAACCAACCACAAAGATTATGATCAGTTAACGATTCCTATCACTGGCAGAAGACAAAAGTAGCATAAAATGTGTCTGTCCTATCCCTAAAGTCATCACTTCCAATCCCTGTGGGGCAAACACACTAAATGACATGCTACATGGACAATTATAAATGGCCCATTCTATAAAAGGCGACGTTTCTAAATCCAGAGCTCCAAACACTGCATTCTTGCAAAGCAGCGCCTCTCCATAATAACTATGGCCGCTGTGCGGTGGTGTACGCAGGCTAACTTGTGAACCCACGTGCACATGGACATGGTGCACGCAGAAACAGAAAACCCTAAAACGTTACCCCACCGGGACTGAAGCAGACCACAATGTCACCACAAGGGCAGAAGAGTCATGGCTCGGCGTGTCAGCAGGAATAATTGTTTTAATTTGAGCATAATTTCGGATTTGGTAATCGCAGCACACAATGAGATATTTGTGTCCGTTCAGGCCCGTTTTCGTCCTGACACGGATCACATAATGGCTCCTGGCTTTGCTGAACTCATTATTCTGTGCCGTTCGGTGGTTTTGGCTGAGAGGACTGCTCGGAATGACAGAGCTGTCAACCCCCACCGAGATTACATTCTGATTTCCTCCTCTTTGTCTGCATGCGGACGTGTGGATCGTAATTATAGCTTAAATAATTCCCAAAAAAAGAAAGAGATCGTTCAAGTGGGACATCTGTGACTCACAAAGTTCGGAGTTTGGGCATGTGGTTGAAGCTGGAGACGGGGATGCTGCTGATGTTGTTGTTGTTCAGCGTTCTGTGAGAAGAAAGGAGAGAAAACGTTTGATTGTCAGCAGAGTTGTTAAGACCACCTTTCTCTTTTACATCTCATTAGATCTATGGCTTCTCTTTTTTTTGTCTCTCTGTGGCCCACTGGGAATACACCACCTCATTTCACGCAGATGGGAAGCCCTTGCACCTCCCACGCGCGCATGCAGCCATGCATGCCAAATATGCACACACTCTTACAAGCCTAAACGCAAGCATTAAGGTAACATGCACACACACACACACACACATCTCCACACATCTCCATTGAACCTGGGGCATCAGCTGCAGACAGAGAATCAGGTCATTTCAATCTGCCTAATAACCCTTCACCATTTTTCAACCTGCTTCCCCCCCCCCCCTGTCAACACTCGCTGATCTCCCCTCCCACCGCCACACAAATCCATCTAAACAACCCTCTCTGACCTTTTCCGCCGCCATCAGAACACTATCAATACTTTAATTAATCTGTGCGAGCAGCTCACGTATTTCTGCTCCTTTCATTACCTCCTTAATCCCACACAGCGCTCTTTCGACATCAGAATAACAACGCTGTCAGGAGCGCTTTAGTCCAGCTCCTTGCGCTGTTCGTCCACATTGTTTCAGAAGGAGATCGCCAACACAGGCTTGTAATTATGTTTTGTTTCAAAAAAAGATGATTAACTAGATGCTGAATAGCAGCACGCATGGCTAACCTGGGTGTTATTTTGGAACGTGCTGGTAGGAGGAGCGCCCCTCCTCGTCAGATGGCATGCCCAGGGCTGGATGGCCTGTCGGCCGAGGTGGGGTGGTGGGTGGGTTACTGGGTGTTAATGTGATGGAGAGGAACCCTGCTGTCAGCTGTGGCTTAATGGGGCTTTATGCTGCAAACCCTCTTTATAAAACCCACAGGGGGTAATTTTGAAATATTACACAAGGTCTGCGCCATATGTATTAGTCACGGTAATAAGCAAAACACAAAAAAATGTCTTAATTGAGCTAAGTGCTATAATGGGATAAGGCGGCATCGAGCTAGCCAAATAGCATCAGATCAGGTACTTACAGTACTTCCAGGCCTCTTAGAGCTCGGAAGGCTCCATCCTCGATGCAGCCGATGTGGTTTTTATCCAGCTGCCTGTGGTTGAGACACACAGAAGAGGAATGCAATTTTTCCGTCTCCCTGTAGAGTGCTTGTAATCATCGATACAGCAAGTTGTGCTCTAATGCGCTACGGCTAATCAATAGAGGTGTATTCATCCCAGCCCATGTAATCCCCCAGAGAAGCAAACATGGACATTACTGACTGTTTATCTGATGCAAGTCATAAATCCATGCGTGTGATTGCGCATATACCCGCTGGAAGATGTAAATCACGTCCTGTACAGGCCGTCTTTGGGGAGGCAGTGAGTGGCCTCAATCAGTGAGACCTGGTCCACTGAATATGCATGCACACACCACTAACCAGGCAATGTTTTAGCCTCTCGACAGGCCATTAGGCTGACCAGATAAAATGTTGACATGCTTCAATTAAACTCAGTGAATGGAGAGCACATAATTCGCAGCTCAGTTGCTGGTAATTTAATTTGATAGTTATTTATTCAGCACTTTACCACCACTAATGTCAAGATCTTTGGATAATCGGTGCATGCAAGGTAACTGATGGGTTTGTCACCAGAAAATCCCAGCAAATGTTAAGGTATGTGATCACATACAGTTGAAACCATATATTTACGTACAACATATGGAAAGACACATAACTTGTCTCCCCCCCCCCCCCCCTCCCAGTGTGTAACATTAAATCAGGATCAACTTTACCTGTTTTAGGTGAGTTAGGACAACAACAATGATTTATACTTCTAAAATGCCAGAATAATGTGTAAGTATGATTTCATTACTTTCCTCAAATTCAGATTTTTTTTATATACACTAAGAGCACAATGTTTTTAAAAACAAAACAACAACAAAAAGCAGAAAAATACATTTGTCGATGGCATAGCTCTGTAAGCTTCTGATGAGTCAATTCAGAATATTGAGCTGCGTAGACCAAAGATCTTAATTTTTGCAGAAATATCCCATGGGCTGATGAAACTAAATTTAAAGTGTTCCCCTATAATGACCATTGTCACATTTGGAGGAAAAAAAGGGAACACTTGCAAGCCTGAGAACACCTTCCACCTCTGAAGTACGGGGGTGGCAGCATCATGTTGTAAGGTTGTTTTGCTGCAAAAGGGATTGGTGCTCTTCAAACAATATTATCATCATCATGGGTAAAGAACAATATAAATCTCAAGAAAACAGCCGGGATGTTAAAGCTTTTGCACAAATGAGTCCTCTCGTTGGACAATGGCCCTAAGCATGCTGCCGAATTAGGTACGACAAGGCTTAAGGACAACCAAGTCAATGTTTTGCAGCCTGTCATCACAAAGTGCTAATCTCAGTCCCATAGAAAATTAATGAGCAGAGCTAAAATGGTGCGTGTAAGCAAGGCAGCCCAGAAACCTAGGATATGTCAAGAGGAGTGGGCCAGGATTACAGCGACTGTAAGAAGCTTGTGGAACAATAACCAAAATGTTTCAAAAGCAGTTTCATAGTTTAAAAAGCAGTTTCATTAAACACTGAGGAAACTTATGTACACATCTGAAGAACATAAGAAAGAAAATCTAAATGAAAAATATGTCTTTCATTTTTTTGACGTTAAGCAAGTCAAAATAATTGTAGTAATCCTAAAGGCCTTAAAAGGGAAAATGTTTACCCTGATTTAATGTCAGAAAGTGAGAAAAAAAAAAAAACTAAGGGCCTTTTTATACAGTAACTAAAAATATCTGCTTACAACTATATTTAGCGTGTTTATTCATGCTTCTTGGATGTAAACTGTTTTTAACCAACAACACTGAGTCTATGCTTAAATATGTTAAGACAAGCATGTTTTAAATAAATAAAAAAAAATCATCAAACTAACTAAATTGTGTTTGTTCTGAGTTTTAAAATTCTTATTTGGGCGCACCACCATGTCATCATATATGAATTAATATGAGTACTCACAGGTTTTTGATGTCCGTCGCTCCTCTGAAGGCTTTTCTGGGGATGGATTGGATGAAGTTCTCACTCAGATCGCTGTAAAGACAAAAAGCAGGTATAGCATTTTATACCTAAATTGTAGGATTGCTTCATGCAGTTGCTGTGGTCTTACAGAATGAGTGAGACCACAATGTTTTTCGCAACTTCGCTGCGTGAACGTTCCTCTTGTGGCCTTTTTAAGCAGACTCTTCAACAGACCACATCTATTCTCTAAGCAGCATCGCTCCTGCTTTTAAGCGGCTCATCTGCGGGGTACTGGAAGTTAAGTGGAACATTTTCTCCCCCACGGTGTTCGCGACTACCCCGAAGTGTGGGCTCTGCTCACAGTGGAGGGGTTATTTTATGGTGGCTGTATTATTCAGTGTTCTTCCATGCTGATCTGTTTGACCTGGTTGTAGTTTGAGGCTTAATGTCTGCCTGCACACAGACTAAACAGAGACAACAGGGCAGTGGCCTGTGTGTGTGTGTGTGTGTGTGTGTGGGGGGGGGTTCTTCTAACTGAGCCACCATTATCTTCAAGCTAGGTCGCGTGCCTAACGTCAGGCACAACTTACGAATATGAAAATAACTGTAAGTGCTTAAGGAAAGATAAGAAAAGCAGAAGGAGAGCAAAAGAAAAAAATGAAATCCCAAGCTGGTCTATATTCTGTCTCAACTACAGATGTCGCACCGCTGCTGGAGAGGCTCCTGCCCTGACAAAGGTTCTCACACAGATCCAAAACAGCACAGCGGGTCAGCCACAGAGAAACCAAAGCACAGCCCCAGACTCTGTGTACCCTCGCCAAACCGCTATTATAAAGATAACTTTGATAATTCCTGGTAATTAAGCGTCCGGGAGCACCACAGGATACAACTTTATGACACAGCATTATTCTTCTCCCGTGAGTCAGGGATTCTTTCACGACAGGGAGTGAAACATACCCCAGCAGCATAGTTGGACGATGTATCTAATAACTGAAAGGCTGTTTCTTTTCGGTGTTACCCAAGGCATGAAAAAATAATATAAAATGAAAATACTCATTTAAAACAGGAACTTGCTTGATCTCAAGAAACAATCAAATTAAATTAGGCTACATGTTGAAAGTGAGCTGTTAATTTTATTTTATTTTTTTGCATTCATATAAAATATATGTAAACATTTCATTGTAATCAAAGCAAATAGGATTTCGTTTTTGCTTTTGAGCTCTTATGAGTTAGAATGACCATTTTCTTCTCCCTTTTCTCAAACAACTGTTACTGTAAAGATGCTCATGTTTTGAAGTTTAGGGACATTCATATTGACGTCTGCATCTCCTCCTGGAAGTGTATTTTTTCCTGAATATCTTTTTAGCTAAAACGTTTAACTAGGACAATACTGGTTGGACGGCGGAGGCTATTGTAGGTACACACAGAAAGCCCTGAGAAAGAAGAGCAGATAAGGATGAAATGCTGTGATGTAAGGCTGGACAGAAAGGCTCTGATCATACGAATAAAATGCTCTGTGTGTAAGTAGTAAAAGGTGGAAGCTCTTGGGTGGAATCTGCACACTAAAACCCCGTAATCCTGTTAGCACGCTCTAATTGGATTGGCTGGAGTCATCTACACACTCCCATTTATGGTGCTTTTTGATTGGATTTGGGCCTCAGGTCTTGAGAGGTCACTTTAAAAATGTAAGTCTCAGCCAAAATAAAAGGATATATCCACGACTGCTCTAAATGTCAGTATGCTTCTTGCCAGAAAATCTGCCTGTTTCTTGTTTTTCCTCTGGTGTCTTCTGTCAAATCTAACAGAGGAATTATTGCGGTCTTGGTTTAGGCTCTCCAGTCTGTTCTGCGTCTCTAAAGAATTTATCACCACCTTCTCCTCCTACAGAAGCCAGAGCAAAATCAAATTTAGCAAAACTAACGTTTCTGCATTTACACATTCTTAAAATGGCAAACAGGACATTTTTGTGGGAGACCATCGTGCTGTATTTTACATACTCTGTGGTTTCCTTTAGCTGTTATTTTCTAAGCACAGCCCAAGCAGTGTGTCGGCTTGGAGATTTTTGACATTACAGATTAGCTAGAAAGCTGATCTTGAGTGAAGCACTTTTCCCTTCGAAATCAGACACAACTATTTGAGAGCACTAACCACAAAATGTATATCAGTCACTGCGGTCTATGGAGCAAAACTTTGACTCCTGATCAAATGTTGCAATCTTACAGCTACTGCCACGGCAGTGCATCACTTTTGCATGGTAAGGGCCAAGTTTAAAAATGTGAGTTTTAGCCAAAAATTAAAAAAAAGAATCCTCAAAAACCTCCTTTCCTTGCGTTTCCTGCAAATGTCGCTCCTCTCATTGCATCAGGTTAGCTAACCTCAGGGCAATAGCACTGGAATAGCGCAGGAGCAGACAGAGTTAGGCTTCAGAAGCAGGAGCAGAGGTCATCACCTCCAGATGTCACCGTGCTGCTTGCTCAGCCCTGTTCAGGGTGAAAAGTCTCACAGAAACCATCAGCACCTTCCAACGCTTTCCTCACACTCCGAGCATACGCTCATTACCAAGGAATGAGTCCCAGTGCAGTCCTCCATCTCCAGTAACTAATGGTGTCCTGTACCCAGCATACCCTCGAGTGGTTTTTGATTCCAAGCGCGTTAACCAGAAAAGCGAGCGCAGCTATGTCAACCTTTACACCGGACCTGGTACAAATTTACCTTATTGCACAACACACCTTGCAGGTGGGCAGTTAGTTCATTAACATAGCCCGGCCTTTCGCTCACAGTTCATTCCCATTGTTACCCTAATGACGGGGTAGCACACATGTTTTCAGGTGCAGTGAACTGTAGCGCTGAAATACTGCAGTTGCATTTTTCAAGACTGAAACTTCCAACAACGGTATCATTCAATCAGTGTAAAGTGCTCTAATAATTAACTCAGCTACTGTTTACACCAAACGCCACAAAGATCTGGAACAATTAGCAATGTTATCAGACACAGTTACGGCGCCTGGCCAGGAGATTAGCTGCACGCTGAAAGTAATGTCTGGTTCCTGTCTGATTCCCATCATTAACCTCTAATTTCTATCTCAATAAACACAACAATAAGTGACAAAAATTCCTATGGGCCATAATGATATTCACATCAGTCAGAAAGGAGGGTTGGAGGGATTAGCAAAGCTTTTCTTGCCTATGTTTTTATTAGTATTAGTTTTAGTAGGTGTTTCAGATGCGTTTCCCCAACGTTTTCTGCTTTAAATGTTTAAAGGCTTCAGGTTGCATGAACTGAAGTCTATAAATTACAACTGCGTACCGACACACATGCCTGCATGTGAGCACACATGATTGCCCCTTTATACAGAACCCTGCCAAAGTACTAATACGCTTTCAACTTATCCACATTTTGTCATATTACCATCTATGACCTGCAGGGCTGTTGATGTATTTTTCTATCCGCTTTCTACATCTAAAGACAGACTGAGTTCTGCTCAGTTTCTTTTAAAAATAGCTCACGCTCAGTCAGACTGTATAGTAAGTCTTTAAACAACATTTTAGAATTATTGCTGCAGATCCTCAGTTGGATTTAGGTCTGGACTTTGATTAGATCAAAACACATAAATATGCTTTGATCTAAACCGAATCCCATTATAGCTCTGGCTGTATGTTTAGTGTCATGACCTGCAGGAAGCTGATCAGGAAGTCTTACCTTCTTTGCAGGTTCTCTATAATCTATCTTGCTATCAACTCTAACCAGTTTCCCCACCCCTGCTGAAGGAAATAATCCCATACAACAAATGCTGCCATCGATGTGTCTCACCATTAGTGAAACCCGATATTTTGAAATTATTAAAGTTCCAAAGGACCCATTGGCAGCTTCTCTGATTACTACCCAACCTGTCAGATTGGGTGGACGGCCATGTTTTTTGAAGGTTTAAACTTGCGCTATACTCTTTCCATTTTTTAAGGATACATTAAACAATGATCTTTAAAGCTTGAGATATAGATTTATAAACCATTAGTGGTTGGCTCAGGTAATCAAAAAGTTATCTTCACTAACTGATATTCAACAAACAAAAACATTAGCTTCACTACTACTGAAGCGATGATAAATAAGTAAATCAGAGGAAGTTAATGCTAGCCTGTAACCAATGGCTCTCAGCCAGTCTGTGTCACACGTCTTCAGACAAAAGAAGCTACTCGCAGGTGACAAACATGCGCAGTGCTGCAGGGGATAGCTGTTTTAGTTTAGGATAAAAAAAATTATCATTTTAACTTTTCCACAGCAATGGAAGCATTTGAAAATAATATTCTATCCCTCAGTGCCCAGGCAACAGCATCTTAAAAAAGAAAAACGTTGTGAATGTGGGCCGCCAGGGTTGCCAGTTCTTGTGAGAGAAAAACGCAACCAGCCCGTTGAAAACAAATAAGCCCAACAGCCAACCCACCACACTGTAATATAGAGGCTGCTTGTAAACAATATTAATGAAGTGCTGGTGTATTGAGAAAAAAAATTAGTCACTCTGAACCACGAGGCCTCCAAAAGCCCAGCTCAGAGTCCTGTCTCCTTCCACCTCATGCAGTGCTGGTAACAAAACTAGAAAGCTCTGTTACACTATTAATGAAATGCCACCGACGTCATGCTTCTGTAAAGACCCCAAAGTGACCTGCATGTCCATATAATAGAAGAAGACGTCCCACAGCAGCATGTTATTGATACCACATCATAGCAAGAAGAAGAAATGTAAGAATAAAACAGCACGGCTAGTAACAATGGTTTTTGTGAAGCAGTGGCTGCTATTGCTGTAGAGAAGTCTGTCTGGATATATAGTGAGAGCCATGACGGTGACGTAAACGGCAGATAAATATGCTCTGATGCTTCCACAAGAGAGCTGTAGTCATCCTAAGTTTACATTTTACGTAAGTTTTAGTTATGCACAGCTTTTACTTATATTTTTCTATTAGGGTATCAGAGCAAATGCTCGCTACACTTCTCAGACCTTACTTAACAAACAAGTTTGCAAACCAGCTTTTTCATAACTTGCAAAACGTGTACCGAAATGACCTCAGCTTTCCTGTCTTCTTGTCATTAATTTTTTTAGATTTTTTTTTTCTCTCATTGCTAATTGTTTGTATGAACTTATTGAATATGATTTCAAATAAATATAAATTGGGGCTAAACAATTTTTTTTAAAAATCCTGAGCGTCCATCCACATTAACACAGGGGCAGTGTTTCTTTTTGCTGCTTACACAGCATTTCACCCTTCATCACTCTGTCAAATTTGGTACTTAGAGGTCCAGACAGGCCAGCAGTGGCAACGTCTAAATCTGATTTATGGACCAAATGAACTGTACTCAGAAAATCTTAACCGTATGATGATTAGATTTCATACTATTGAGCTGCCTTTACTGAAAGTGTGCCTTTTTCAAGGTTTCTAAAAATCAGTTTGTTTTTCCCATTTCTTGTGATGATTACACAGTAAGAAAATGTTTATTTTAACCAAATGCTCCTAATGCTTCTTAATTTTATTCGTCCATCTAAAAAGAGGGAGAAAAGAGGTGGAATGTGTTTGATTACTTACTCATTATGAGAGTTAATGAGGTGTGTGAGAGCTGTTAAAAGAATGGCAGTATGTTGCCACTAAATGCTAACTACCTTCTTCCTCTCTGCACGGTAAAAGCTCACAAGTAGTTACACACATAAACAACCACATTTACAAAGTGTTTGCCTTCAGAGAGAAGCTGCCGGGGCTGGAAATGATCCAAAATAAAATCTCCAACTGAGGAATAAAACAACAACACACCCAAATAAACAAAAACTGTTCTGCAGTTTCAAAAGATATCTGTATTCTAAAAATGACGCACTGAAATCCCAGAGGGATAAAAGCCCAAATATCTATATTAATAGATTAATGCAGAAGGTATCCATAATGTCATAAAAGGTAACACCTTTCATAAAGGTATTATAAGGTAACACACATACATACATACATATATACATATATATATATATATATATATATATATATATATATATATATATATATATATATATATATATATATATATATATATATATATATATATAAAGAGAGAGAGAGAGATAGATAGATAGATAGATAGATAGATAGATAGATAGATAGATAGATAGATAGATAGATAGATAGATAGATAGATAGATAGATAGATAGATAGATAGATAGATAGATAGATAGATAGATAGATAGATAGATAAAGAGAGAGATAGATAGATAGATAGATAGATAGATAGATAGATAGATAGATAGATAGATAGATAGATAGATAGATAGATAGATAGATAGATAGATAGATAGATAGATAGATAGATAGATAGATAGATAGATAGATAGATATGCCAATCAATCTTTCCTCTTATTTTAATAAATTGTATATTTTTAAAAAAATTTATTGGGTTACAATACCCGGAGATGTATATCTTTTTTTTTTTATTTAATTATTCATGCGCATATGACCACTTATACTGAGCCCTTTTCTGCTAGAAGTTTCTTTTCGTTGAAATGTCATTGTTCCTTTACAAATACTCACTGATTATGAGTGATTGCTGCAAAATGAGAAAAATCAAATGGAGACTGGGAAGAACTAGGAAGAGATTGTCTTGATTGTTAAGCTGCAAAGTGGCTGTACGAGTGTCCAAATTTTGTAGATTGAGAAATAAGAAACATTCATCCCGTTTGTCCTTGCAGGAATGTGGGGCAGGCGCTGGGGAATTGGGGGAGAGGGGAGGGTACACCCTGGACAGGTCACCAGTCCATCACAGGGCAACATAGACAAAGACAGGACAAACAACCCGGCACACACACTCACACCTAAGGTCAATTTGGAAAGACTGATTAACCTAACATTCATGTTTTTTGCTAGGTGGTGCCGATGCATGGCAGCCTCACCTCTGTCAGTCTCCCCAGGGCAGCTGTGGCTGCTAGCATAGCTCACCACTGTCAGGGTGTGAATGGGTGAATGGATGATTGTAGTGTAAGACGCTTTGGGGTTGTCGGACTAGTCAAAGCGTTGTATAAGTTCAAGCCATTTGCCATTTTACTTTGAGAGGAACCCAGAGTATCCAGAGAGAACCCATTTACACATGGAGAATATGCAAACTCCGTGCAGAAAGACCCCAGGCCGGGATTCAAACCCAGAAACTTTTTACTGAAAAAAACATGCATAGTAAATAGAAAAGAAAAATTACTGGCTTTATTTATGAGCGATTGCATGGATTTGATTAAAAAAAGACAACAAAAAAACATTTTTGGTCTGATGGAAAAAAATATAAGGAGCAAAGAGTGGGGGAGAACAGAAAGAGAGTGAGGTGAGAAGGAGCATAGACTGATGCCTCAAGGCTTTTGGGCTCTTGCCAAAACATGGCCTTGCATGTGTTTGTATTTGTGTGGCCCACAGAGAGTGACTGAGTGTTTCTGTGTGCAGCCAGGAGTATCCATGCTTTCGCTCTTACCCTCATGACTCCTGTTAAAAAAAAAAAACACATTTCTCTCCACACCTTCACTTTTATCTCTATTTCTTCCTAAATCAAATGACAGATGGCCCTTCTAGCTGTGTCTCCCTGTACTTGTTCTTTCCCGTGTACAACAGATATTTTGCACCTCTATAATCCCAACAAGAGGGCCAGACACAACCATTGTGATCGCCATGATTACCAGTATCCACCAGAGGTCAAACAAAGTATTAAAGTCTCAAAACAGTAATCCGTGTTCACACAAATTATCATGAGCAGGCACGCCCATTTGTGCAGCTTTTATAAAGGAAGGAACAGACAGTTTTCTTTGGTGATACGCAGTCACAAAAACCCAGGACAGAAAATCTCTCTTTTCCAGTCTGCCTCTTGTTTTGGACTGTGTACAGACTCCACAATGAACCATAATGAAAAACAAATTCCGTACTTATACAGAATGCAGCAAAACTCAATAGCACATGTTGGCCTTTGTGGCTTTTGTTTTCCTTTGAAAGCTAATGCCAAAACTTGTCAACCAAACCAAGTACAAACAGTCAATCAATGATAGACGCTGCTGCATGGTACTGCTCTGGCTTTTTTTCTGTGTTGGATTTCAGAAAATACAGAATTTAGCCATTTTCTCTTTAGATTTTGCTTCAAAGGAGTTGGGTTCTCTTAAAATATTTCAAGTTTTATATAGTAATAGTTTTATGGGCTTTAAAAATCATAAAAGGGTAATTTCATGACTTCATTCCTCCAACTACTTTATTCCTCCCTTATTATACCATATCTGGAATACTGTGTACAAGGTTTGGGCAACATCTATAAAACAGCACTTTAACCATTATGGAAACTTTAGAAAAGAGTATTAAGAATAATTAATAATGATTGCTATTGTGAACATACAAATATGCTATTTTACAAGCCCTTAAGTTTGTTGATCTGGTGAAACACAAAACTGCACAAATTATGAATAAAGTAAGACACAACCTGAGGAGGACCTGAATTATTCATGGGTAATGTGTTTCATGTGTTTGGTTCTGTTGCATGGTATGTATGTATGTATGTATGTATGTATGTATGTATGTATGTATGTATGGATGGATGTATGTATGGATGGATGTATGGATGGATGTAGGTATGGATAGAAAATCTACTACAATTCCATTTGTAACTTTATAATGAACCTCTTTTCTAATTTTTTTCATAATTTATAGAAAATTGTGAATGTGTAAACACAAGTATAATGCTTGATTTCTACCAACAGATCCATCAACATGTTGAGACAAGGACATTTTTTATATTGAGGTGCTCGGGCAGAATTCAATGAGTTTATACTACTTTTTACCCGATTTCTAACCAAGTGTGTAACTAACTAACTAACTAACTAACTAACTAACTAACTTACTTACTTACTTAATTGTTTTCTACTTGCTTTATTAAGTAACTTAATACTTATCTAATGATTATTTCAGATTAAAACACATTTAAACAATGACATATATGTAATGAAGATCTAAGAAAATAAAAGATAAACCTATTCCTTATGTTGAACCTAAACAAGATGGCAAAGCTACATTTTCACAGGAATGAAATAGTAGGATACTTTGGCACTAAAAGTTATTTCCATTGAGCTTATAGCAGAAACCTTTGCAGTCATGGACAACATTGTTGGTCGTTCTCTGTTAATCAGACAAAATCCCAAAATGATCACGGACTAACTTGAAACTGACAAAAGTAATAAACAAAAAATGACTGAAAATGAACCAATGAAAATCAGAAACTGTGGTTCAACAGAATCATTAAAACAATCAAATGAAACAGGTCTGGACAAAAGATGATGGTACCTGTAACTTAATATTTTGTTGTGCAAGCTTTACAGGCGATCAGTGCAGTCAAACAATACATGTGACTGTAAACGACACCTCTGCATCTGTCAACAGGTATTTTGGCCCACTCCTTGTGAGCAAACCACTCTAGCTCCCTCAGGTTTGAAGGGTGCCCTCTCCAGACGTCGTGTTTCAGCTTCTTCTATAGATGTTCAAAAGGATTTAGATCATATAGTCACTTTTGAGTGGTTTTGTTGTGTTTTGGGTCATTATGCTGTTGGAAGACCTAAACGTTCTGACAATAAGAAGCACATTTCTCTCCAGATAGTCTTGGGATTTCCTTGAACCCAGCACAGATCTGAGATATATCGTCCATGTTTCACAGAAGGGACGGTGTTCTTTACTAGATGTGTTTTATTTGTGTGTGTGTGAAAATGGAGCTGTGTGCCTTGCCAAAACACTCCGGTTTTATGATTTGCTTGCTATGGTGGCATCAGCCATGAAGTCCATTTTGGCTGAAATAGTGACAGAAGATGCGATCTGACTCTGATGCACCTTGACCTGGGAGTTCACCTTTAACTTATTTAGAGTTTGTTTTGGGCTCTGTGGTTATCATTTCTATGAGCTTTCTCTACAATTTGTGATACATCTTCCACCTGCAGCCACATCCAGGGAGGTTCGCTACAGGACACACCTCAGTTTAACATGCCCTATGGTGAAAATATTTAGTTATTATTATTATTATTATTATTATTATTATTATTATTATTATTATTATTTATGTTTTCTAGGAGTACCATATTTTTTGTCATGGCCTGTTTCATTAGTTTATTTTTAAAGTTATTATATTTTTCTAATGATTCTGTTGAACCACAATTTAAAGGATTTCCATTGGTTAATTTTCAGTCAATTTTCATTTACAATTACTTTTGTCAGTTTAAAGTTATTTCAGTAACCTGTGGGATTTTCTTTGATTAAAAGAAGGGTATCAACAAGTTTGTCCATGACTATTATTGTGATCCAACTCTTCAGATTATTGACTTATTTCACTTTACATTTCTTAAGACCATCCCTGACAGAGAACGTTGTGTCAGGGTACTGACATAAGCATATTAAACAATGAAAAGGATAAAATAATCTATTTACCTTAATCTAAAACAGAAGCTGCTAAGCCCGATTAGGTGTCCATTATCAGACACTAATGGCTGACGCGGAGGCGTGAACCGTCCAACGCAAAGCGGTGTGAAGGATAAGACAGTGATTTTGTTTAGGTTTTAAAACGGTAATATTTTTAAACCTTGGTATAACAGTGGATGTCCAAATGGCTGTTTAGCTGTATCTGGAAGTATAAAACATCTTCCTTTACTCCCTATTTTTTTCAAATATTCTCTCTCTTCTTTGGAGAGAGAATGTTCTTTACAATACACACTGCAACAGCCGGTGCCCTGAGAAAAGCCTTCAGAAAGCTTAAAAGTCTTTAAGATCACTTGAAAGGCTTACAAAAATGTTTGGCTCCCTGGAAGCCAAATATGAAGAAATTGCAAAGTAATGTATATCATCAGGCTGTTATCAAATTCCAGCAGACCTCACATGTAGTTATGCCAAAGTTCCCACCAATACATTCGAGTCTTCAATGTCTACACATGCCAAAAAGGAAAATAAGAGTCAGCGTGGAAACATCTCAAGAGAAATTGTGATTGATTCTGACGATGAAAAATAAAGCCAAAATAACACTCTTTGTCTCGCGTTTTCTCCCGCTCTCATAATACATGACCAAACCAACAAACTGCCTCTTTTTGAAGGGACCTAAAGGGGATTTCATGGATGGACTGAACTCTAATCATCTACAGTCACAAACCAATGAGAAACACACATCTCTCACAGACGGGAACACTCACCGACCACCAAGAGAAAACATAGTGTCAGTGGAACTTATCGAGTCCACATGAGGGCTGACAGACACGCACAAACGCTCACACACTGAGACTCAAGACGGAGCCTGTTTAAGTGCTGCCCACATCTCCTCTTTCACTAAAAATGATTCATGATGTCTGTGTGTCTTTCTGGGCCTTTAAAGTCCAACATGAGCACATACATTTGCTTACCACCCAGCAAGCAGATCTATACTTTTTTCCAAGTTCCTGATTCGCCCTGATTTTCCTCCTGACATTATATCTCCTCGGATTTGCCCAGAACTTTTTTTTTTTTTCACCACCCAGCAGAATGATAAGGCCAGATTGAGCAGCACTGATCATGATAAACACTTAGAAGCACAATTGATGGATGGCGGCGTGTGAGATCGCCGTGCTTTCCACTTGAGCACAGCCAAGGCCTCTCCATCCATCATTTTATTTACTTGGTGGACAATATCAGAAAACCTTGTAAAGAAAGGAGTGAATGGGCCTCTCAACCGATCCATTATCACTGCCATTACTTCTGCCTACATTAGCCAGGAGGCTCACTTCAGCCCAGAAAAAAATGATCCCCCACCTATGAGAGTAGCCTGAAAAGCTGTCTGTTGGATTGCACTAATGCTTTGAACAGAGCGGGAGTAAAAAGGGAAGGAGGGAGACGTTTAGAAGGACAACAATGTAAAGCTGGTTGGTGATTCTCTCTCTCCTGTGTGGTCTCACTAAACTGTTTAAAGATGCCTCTTTGTGAACAGTTGGCTACCTAGAAAGTGGAAAATCGATCCCAAAGATCGGATGACAGCTTTTCCTGGAAGCACTGGTCTGAGGTCAGTGTTATTGAACCACTGTGATGACAGATCCACCCCACCTAACCGCAGGCAGCTGATAGAAGATCAGACAACTGCCAAGAAGACACACGTTCAGAAGCTGTGTCAATCAACACAAAAAACAAACACTCGATCCAAGAAAGACACACAAACGCCGTGAAAAATGAACCCCGGCATCGGCTATCTTCTTCTTCTAGGGGTCGAACCCTGCTCAGTCCTCCAGAGTGACTGAAATTGAGGGTGAAACCAGTCATTACTTTAAATATTTGCAGTCGCTTCAACACATGGGAAGCATCAGGAGGGGTGAGAGGAGAGAGCAAGAGAAGGAGATGACTGAGCCAGAGGGAAGGTGAACTGAGCGATTACCTTTATGTTCGCTTTCCTTCTGAATCCCTCTGGAAGTTAAAGGCAAAAAGCGCCTTGAGCTAAAGCCTGGAGTAAGTCAAGGACACCAAGTCTAAACAGAAGAATACAAGTAATAAAAAAAACTATTAAGCTGCTGTCACACTGTTTCCTACCGTGTCATGTTGTTGGCACATGAAAAAAGTGTTATGCATGTCCATACATGAGTGGGTTGAAAGTCAATTTTTGTGAATTTTGTGGAACTCAAGTCCTATCAAGTCCATGAAATTAACTGCTTTTAAGGCTTGCCTGGTTTCTAAAGTACATGTGTTCAGGATCAAGTGTGTGAAATTCACAGTATTCAACACTGTCAAGTAAGTTACGTCCATGTGGTTAGCCAGACATGTACAGGGATAGGCTGACCATCTGGGGAGGAAATTTCAATTCTCTACAAGTAGTCGGATCATTTTTGAGCAAAGTAATCAGAAAATGTATGTTGTCAGTTTCGATTTCAATTTCAGGGATCTAACATCCCGAGGTGTGTACATTTTCACTATATGAGAGACATATTGCTCAGTCTGACAAAAAAAAACAAAAAAAAACAACAACACAATACCTGGAGACAAAAGCAGGGTGTATTAATGATTTAAGCACAAGAGTAAGAGTTTATTTATTTCCACAATTCCATGTTGATCCTCCAGTAGAACAAGCAAACAAATGTGTCTGAGCTCATTAGGAAGCATAACAATGTGTCTTTGGCAGGTTTTCTTCAAAATGACTTCTAATAATGCTTTTCAGAAAATATCCTGATGGGAAATCAAAACCAAAGTTTTCTATACTACTACAAGTATGTTATTTTGAGAATCTAGCTTACAAAATCAGAAAGTGTAAAACCAATAGGGCACAGAAAATGTTTTTTTTTTTTTTATAATTGTAGCTGAGTTAGCATGAATTCAGTACTTAGATTTTGCAACACACTGCACTCTGCTTGTTCCAGACAGCTTTTATATCAACAAAGAGGTCAACTTTAAGTATAGGTCACGCAGCGCTGCATTTGTGTGGGTATATGGACACATATGAGCTGGCAGCACTTCCTTCACGTGGCCAGCATGTGTGTGGGCATGTGAGCGTGTTCATGAATATTAATGAATAAGTGCAAGTTACGAACCCCTGTACAAAACATTTTGCTTGCTCTGCAATCAAAGTCGATGTCAAAATGTAAAACGTATATAACATAGTATATAGTATATAGAACAAATAGTACATAGAACATTTATAAACAACAGTTGACCAACGTGCTTCACATTTTTACATCAACAACCATAAAGTAACAAATAAAATAAAACTGTAATAAGAATAAATAAAACAGATGGGTTACAACTATTTAGCATCTCATACTTAATCATTCAAAGGCCTGGGAAAAGATGTTTATTTAAAGACCTTTAAAGGACTCTATGTTCTGACCATGTAGAGCTAATGCTCCACTTTAGTTTAATTTTCATCCCAGAACATCAAGCAGAAACTGGCTGGTGGACCAGAGTGCCGTCAAATGTGTGTGAAATTAGCAATAACACTTTAAAATCAATGCAATGACACACACCAAGCCAAACACTGGAGTCATGTGCTCATGCTGCTTTGTACTGCTTATAAGACGCGCTGCAGCATTCTGAACTATTTGGAAAAATCGGCGGGCATGATGGATCTTACCCGACATATAAGGAGCTACAATAGTCCAGAAGAGAGGTGATAAAAGCACGAATAACCTTCTCAAGACCTCGAAAAGAGAGATAAGGCTCTGCTTTAGCAATGAGCCTTAGTTGAAAAAAGCATGACTTAAGAACAACACTTATCTGTTTGTCCAACTTAAGAAACCTGTCCAGAATAAAACCCAAATTCCTTACTGCAGAGTGACTGAAAGTTGTGGAAGAATTAAGAGCATCAGCTGCAATGGGGTGGGGGTAGGGTGGGAGAGAGAGACATTAGATTTTCAATACCAGATGACCTCCGTCTTCCTTTTTTTGATTTTATGTTAGCCAGACAGTTTAATAAGGGAGTCAGCGCATTACAGCTGCTAGTGGGAGGAATAATGTATAAAACATCATGAAAAGCAACAGACTGGACCCGATATGACTGCAAAGTCTGTAAAAGCATTTGAATGCTTAAGAAAGGTTATTATCCTAAATGCAATGAAGTGAATAATGGACCTAAAACAATAATCTTTTGATGGTTCGGGCATGGCTGTTGTAACCAACATGCCAAAATTTTATTAATAAAAACACAACTATAATCGGACCTTTAAAGAGAGTAAGACTGATAAAGCTGGAAGTATTATCAAAAAAGAGTTGATGCAAAATCACTTAACGTTTATTAGAAATATGCAAGAAGCATTCTTTGTCAAAGTGAAGTCTATCCAGGGTCTTTGTATGAAATAGAAATGATTTTCATATTAAATACACATCAGAATAGTTCTGACACTCTAAAATCTATATCATAAAATATCATAAATACTAAATATCGTTTATTTTATGCTAGGCTGAAAACAGTGCTTTATTTTCTTTTAATTAAGCTACCTTCTGTGAGCTTGAAAAGTATTAAATTAGCCTCACTCAAAAATGTGTATTGACTTATTTCTAAAAGTTAGATTATTTTTTTTTGTCTAAAATCAAAAGACAGGATCAATTAGACTTGGCAGCTCTGGTCAAATTTCATGTAATAGGGATGACTGTATTCAACTAAAGGTTGAAGACCGCTGGTTTAGTGTAAGCAATAATTATGACACCCATAAATGAAGGGCAATGCAATTAGCTTGACATTCTATTGTATCAGTGTTTACAACTCTTATTTTGAAATAAGAAAGTAATTCTTTAGCTCCCCTGCCGTGGTGAGTCGACTAAAAAAACTGCTTGCCAACGTTCAGTTGCAAAAGCACTGAAGAGGCCTCTTCAACTTTTGCATTTTTTGCAGCATTTTGGGTCCTCAAAAGAAAAAGAAAACTGTCAGTGACAGACAAAGATTGTAACAATTGTTAATGACAGCATAATCAAAACACCATGACTTTTTGACCACTAGCTGCTAAAGACTCTAAATTTGCCATCTGCTTTATAGTTTAGGGTGGATTAGCAGTTTTTAGTTAGTCTGAACCATATTTGATCTCTTGTTTAAAATCTAAAATACGTAATTTGGTCATACGCTGAACTATATAAATCTACAAACAGAGATTCAGTTTGAGATCTATTACATTTTTGTTATGTTAAAACACAAAAAGGAACCATTTTCAGAGCTTAACAAATACAGAGGTTAACGCTGGACTGGATCATTCTTTACAAAGTGCAAATTCTTTATTTACCTGTACTCTACTTGATAAAAATATGATCTCTTCTTGTCTCATTCTCGTGAATGTGGTATTATATCATCTTGCCATGGTGCTAAAAGCTAAGCAGGTTCTAAATATTAGAAAATGATTTAATCTTTAATTTAGAGCCTATTAAATGAGGTCATCTTTCTCTGCTCATATATACAGTATACTCATAATGAAAATACACTGTGACTGCCTGTAACCAAATCTGTAATTGCTACCCCACATAAGTCTGGCAATGGCTCTTAATCTTTTTTTTCAATCAATATGTGCATTTTGTGTCTAAAAATGGAGGCTTATTTTGAGCATTTGTCATGAATCTTGGAAATTAAAGAGTAAATTTGGCATAAAATTGCAAATAGCCTTTACCAAAGCTTCTGTTTTCAGTCATTTATTTTAATTTCTTTACCAGTTATCCAACAATCTGTCTTCATAAAGAAAGAAATTTTGATACCAGAATTAAAGATGTAAAAGCTTTTAGCTGATATTTCACTGAAGACACTAGTATGACTTTGCAGTCATTTAGTCAGATTGGCTTCTGAAACGTGCAGAGATGCAGGTCTGTAGGAGAGAAAAAGGTAGCTTGCATTGTGAGCAGTAGTTTATGTGTGTGTGTGTGTGTACATCCTTTGCTCATTTTACTGGTAAAGTGAGGAATTTGATGTGAAGTGAGGACCTTTGTTTGGTCCTCACTTATTTCTGGGCTAGGGTTAAGGTTTAGCACTAAGATGTAGGTGTTAGGTGTAGGGTTAGGTAAATATTGGTAAAGGTTAGGGCTAGGGTCAGGGTTAGGGGTTATATAATGGTATAGGTTATCGTTAAATTAATGGAAGTCTATGGAAGTCAAGGCACGGTCCTCACTTTGTGTTTTAAAGAAGGATATGTATGTATGTGTGTGTGTCTTTGTGTGTGTGTGTGTGTGTGTGTGTGTGTGTGTGTGTGTGCGTGGATTTGCATGTTTTGTTTCTGAGAGGATGGCTGAGACTGGCAGAGGACAATAGAGATGGTCCCAGCTGTGTTGTAGTGGGTGGGAGTCGTCCTGAGAAAAAGTGCTTAACAATGGACATCAGTGCCTGTTTGGGATGTTTACCCTGTTCTCCACGCTGCCGCTGAATACCCTCATCCTCCCACACTGACAGCCCACATACAGCGTGGACAAGGGATTGACTGATGGAGACTGTGCCACCAGCACTCACTAAAATACACACAAAAAAAAAAAGGTTTCTGCTTGTAGTTTCAGAATACTGACAATAATTAGGAACATAGTGATGACTGCAGTTTTCGCATTTATTTGGAGAAGACTTCTTCAATGGAAACGATTCACACTGAGGTTGTATATCGTTACTGAAAAAAAACGAGGTTACTGAAAAAAACGAGGTTTAGCTTCTATAAAATCCTCCCGGCCTCGGTTTTTAAAAATCAAATCTGCTTTGAATTTGGCTGGCAGCACAAACCTTGGTGTATAAATCTCGCTTTAAACACCCCATCGCAATCTGGTCCGACTGACTCGCTTGACTACAACCTTTCACAGTTTCTTCAATTCATTATGTGTTGTGTTTTTGTCTCTGGCGTTTCTTAAGATAATTTTCAAGCACAGCATCTGGCCTTGAGGTACATCCATTAATGAGTGACCAGCCTGCAGCAGCAGATGTGATCTGCAATGCTCCAGAGATGAGGGCCAGACTATGCTTTCAGGATTAATGAACCTTTGCAGAGGTGCAGCCGTAGGCAGGAATCTGGCCCCACAGTGGTCCAACACACACACCCACACAAAAAAAAAAAAACAACCCTTGAATGAAAGGCACATTTCTTTCTTTTTCTAGCTGAGTCCAAAACAATCCACTTTGCAGTGCATCCATCATTATTCACATACATTAGCATAAAGTATGATTATCCCCCCAGGGCTGAGGAGCATTTGCTGGTGATGGGCGCATGCCAGCACAGTTAGCACACTGTCGCTTGCCCAGACGCGACCAATACCTTCGGATTGACTGCTAAAACAATGACAGCTCTGTTGAAGAAGTGGAAATAGAGCAACTTTGTCTTCCGTGTAAACACTAAATCAAGCTAAACCAACATGTGTCTGTTCCTGCTCGCGTTATCTCGTCTGGTAGCATGTGTCTTTGTGCGTTCTTGCAGGCAACTTCATTGCTATAAGTTCTGCATGGATGCTGATGTATGTATGGCCCGGGGCCCCGGAACACGGAGGCCATTGTGTGTTCGGTGTGCGTTAGAGATTGCCAGCCCCGACGGGTCCCTGTGTCACAGAGCCAGGCTGGCACTCGCTAAAGGAGCATCCACCAACGCAAGGGGCATGAAATTAAAAGTCATCTACCAGGAAAGAAGGGAGAGAATAAGTCACGGGGAGGAGGCGGAGGAGGAAAAAGGAGCAGAAGAGGCGTAGTGGAGGAGAAACAAAGGATAATAAAGATGCAGACAGGATGCAATAAGCAATATAAAATCACCCAGGTCAAAAAAAGGAAACAAAACACATTTGCAGCAGCGGGATGGAAATGTGCTCTGCATCGATGACGCCTGCTGTTAGTCTTCTGCGTCTGTGGCAGGAAAAATAAAGATCTGGGGAAAAAAACACTACTCAAACTATAGAGAAACCACAAGAAAGACTTTCAACTTTTGGGGAGAAAAAGAGCTGCTGACCCTCAGAACTTCAAGTCATATATCAACATATGTGTTGACTTGCCTTGTTGCCAGACATAGGTCTACGTTTGCTTTCTGTTTCTTGTAATGGCAATATATCACTGCACTGGTTTAGAGCTAATCAACGCAGAGGTTGTACACACATATTTTATGTGTATGTAGCCATCTTCCCTACATTTTTTTTTTTTTTTAACTCTGAACTCAGGAAGGAGCAGGGAGCCCAGAGCGGGTTTGATGAATCTGCCAGAAACAACGAACGTGTACACACGAGTAACATTTGTATGCTCACCTGACAATGCTTCATCCTGTAGCTGAACATATTTATTTTTTTCTGCTACATTCTTCCGCTCAGTGCAAACCAATCATCCAGAGATCCAGTTTGCTGGTACGAAGGTGCTTACTGAGAAAATAGCACACGCAGTGAGTAACGCTGCCGTGCAGTTAGACAAATGGCTGGGAATAGGCAGCCAGACGTCCTCATCCGGCAGCTTCTGTCTCACTCCAGCTCTGACCTTTCACCCCGGCTCTGTGAGTCAGGCTGGGAGAGCCGTGAGCGTGACCGATCCATTAGACTGCCCTGACAAGGATGAGGGTGACATCTGAACCCCCAGAGGCGAGGGAGGGACGGGGATCGGAAAACAGGATGACTAACATGAAGATATGAGGAGAAGATGCTCCTCTAAAACTTGAACAACTGATTAGTTGTATTTCTGCTTTACTTCTAGCTTTAAGCTTGAACACTGGATTCAGTACTTTTTGAAGGCTGTAGCAGGATTTTATTTTTCAGAACGCAGAATGTTTAGGATCACATAGCCTGAATCAAAGTATTACAACATGGAAATGCGGTATTTGCTTCTGGTAGAAAAGTATTCGCTATGATATTCTGTGCTTTAGGTTGCATTTGCACTGTTTAGAAATTCTTGTATCAATTTACAATTAATGATGAAATGTTATTTTAACAGTAAAAGGTTCAGAGTGGAATAAAAAAACAAGTTACAATGCTGCTTCTTTCTCCAACAGTGAAAGTCTACAAAGTGGGTTTACAAATTCACACCCAGAGTAAAAGAAAAAGGCCAACGACATAAAAAGATTCCTGAGAACAGATTATAGCTCACTAACCTTTTTTCTACATGGTCCAAAATGTAGAACAGCACCACATCACAGGATACAAATTTTGATCTTTTTACGGGATTCAATCAAAAATAAAAGTAGCTTTGTCCAACTAATATTTGGGAGAAAACCCCTGATTTGCTATTTTGTCTCAGATTGTAAAATCTTTATTTCTTTTTTTTTTGTTACTTCACAACAACTTTAAGCATCATTTCTCTAATCCATCATTGATTGGGTAAATGATGACTAGAGGCGATGTCACACTGGGTGAGTGAGAGGCTAAATCCTCTTGAGGCGCCTTGATATTGGGGCCGGCCCACCAACGTTTATCTAAATAATGAACATCTGAAATCGCAGTGCGCATGTCCAACACGCTGTCAGGAGACAAATCCTCTGGCCCCAAGCTCAGATCGTCCAATCAAAATACTGGAAACCCACACGTTACATTTAGGTTCTGCCGGAAAGTGTGCGACAATCTAATGTTAGTTGGCCTTGATGGCTCATTGAAGGATTGATGTGAATCTTTTCTGTTAAATAAATGAACATTATTAGTGAGCCTTTATTTGTAATTTTACGTCTAAAAATGTTAATACATTTAACGTATATCAAATGGCCTTTCTAGTGTGTCGGTCTGTGCTAAATTATCTGTTTCATTTAAAATTAATCAAAGTCAGGTTGGATGCATCATAAAAATATTAGCTGCTGCTAACAGGTGTTGAGTTTTTGTGCCCCACTTAACGCCGCTGGTTAGGTCTAAACATGTCTTTAGTGGATGCACATATCTGTGTCTTTCTCTTCAGTCATGCTGTTTTCATTCCTACCTAACATTTTTTTCAACTTATCTATTAGTCAGTTATTTTAACATGCGAGTATCAAGTTAATATTTTCAGGGGCAGCTAAGGCAACCTTCTTGCTGATGTTCAAATTAGTGCTGTGTCCAAATGAGTTCGGAAAGATTTAAAAGCTTCAATAACAGCAGGGATCCATTGCTTCAAGCTCAAAAAGGAGAGCTTGGCAGGAAATGAAGGAAGGAGGAGTTGCTGAGCACACAAAGGAGGTAGAGGGGAAAAAAAGAGCCTTTAAGGATGAGCAAATGAGAGTGAAAACTTTTTTTTTTGGAATGCTTTTGTCTGCATTAGCTAATATTTGCTTTTGGATTTAGCTTTTTCCCCCTTTTCTTGTTGTTACCAGAGGAACATAAAGGCAGCTAGCCAGGAGGGTTACCTAGTAGCAAGACTGTTGTGCTTGTATGCGTGAGTGTTCGAGTTGAGTTTGACAGGTTCCCAAACAGCAGGTGGTGAGCACTGGCAGAAAGTATCGCATGTAATGATCTGGTTTACCACTCAAAGGTTCAGGAGTTAAAACTTCCTTTGAACCGCAAAGCTTGACTTGCACGGAAAAAAGTCAGCCTGCATAAGGGAGAAAGAGAGAAGACGGGGAGAAAAGGATGGAGGCTTTCACATTTCCTCCATATGGTGCCAAGATCCTCTTTAAAACCTCTATGCCCTCCCTACGGCCCTCTCGTCTCAGGGGGGCGTCCGGGGTTGGGGCAGCCTGGGTGTCTGCCGAAAGGCCAGTCTCACAGCAGGCCAGTCTTCGCGGCCGCACTTTGATGTCTTTGTGGTGAGACACCATGCCTCATGTCCACGCTCATTAACTTCGTCAATGACAGATCAATGTGAGGCCGCTGAATGCCGCGCCGCCTTGACATTACAGGCTATTTACGTTCCGGGTTCAAACGGGCCTTGGCTTCCGCCTGAATAATCACAGTTAGCGACGGACAAAAACCTTCACTCATGATGGCACCCACTTAACAAGAAAAAGCAGGAAAGATCAGCTTTACACCGTGCACATCCCAGCCTTCTGTAACTCAGCGCTCAGAGACAGCAGTCACATCACGGTTTAATGAATACAACATCCTCGCCTCTGGGTGTGGCGCAGCTTAACGTCACTCAGCCTAACAGTATGTGGTTGAATCCATGAAAATATATCAGGATTGTCTTTAGAACATGATCAATAGCGGACTAGATGTGACACTTGTCGCCTTTTGGCTGGGTGAAGGATATAACCTGTGTTGTTTTAATTTGGTTTTATCTCCAACTGCAACACATTTATAGCTGGATTTTTCTTATTTTCAAAGTTTTCCTGCCCAAATTATATTAAGTTAGTATTGGTAGGAACTACACTGCAAAAACGGATCTAAAAATAAGTAAAATGTTCTTAAAGTTAGTGTATTTATCCTTGATTTGAGTAGGTAAATAAGATTATCTGCCAGTGGAATGAGTATTTTTACCCCCAAAATAAGATATTTAGACATCCTGCACTTGAAATAAGATGATGGAGATGAATTATTCCTATTTTAAGTGCAAAATTCTTATTCTATTGGCAAATCATGTTACTAACTAAAGTTTAGGTCTCATCTATTATGGTGACTCTGGGGGAGCTGCAGGAAATGACAGCTTGGGCACAGAACTGATGACAGGACAAGTATTTAGATCCATCATAAGTCCTTGTTTGCCCAAAGTCGTGTGGGCACAACAAACATGTGCATGAAGCTGCTCTGGTCAGGTGAAACCATAAGATATTTTTTTTTTGCTTCCAGTCAAAACAAATATGTGTGGTGGAAAAGAAACAAAGCTCATCACCCTAAAGGCACCATGGTAAAAACTGTAATATCTACTGTTCATATCATTGGGTGCCAAAGTCTTAGAAAACTTCTTTGCAAGATGAAAATAAAGGGATAGGCGTTTGATTTAGGAAAGAGTAGTTTATTTTTCTTTATGTAATACTAGTATCCCAATGAAACGTTGTTTAAACATGTTCTGAATTAGATTGGAAATCTGATAAACCTTTCGGTGAAGAACAAATTGTCCAAGTATCCATTCTTAAATGCTATATACCCAACGGATATCGGAATACAGATAAACAAACAGAGATGCCAAGACTTGCTGAGACGTTTAAGGTCGTTGTTTGAATCCAGACACATTTCGGAAACCAGGAACGATAAATTACTTTCCCATAACATCTGATCTGCTACCTTTAGCTGTCCTCATTACATTTTTTTATGTACGCTAACCAAAGGCTATCCAAAAGTTACATGTTGGAAGCTGCAATATTGCTCCTTGCCCACACATCCTGCATATTTGCACGAAACTGCTTTATAGATAGTTCTACATATACATCTAATCCTCCCACGCATCAATATAAACACATTGATGCATGCACGCACGCACGCAAACAAACACAAAGCCTCATGCACACAAACATCTGCAGCCGGAGAGATCATCTGAACTCTAAATATTTAAAAAGCCTATTCCTCTGCCTGTAATTAAAACCACTGCAGCATTTCAGGGCCGTATCCCCTACCAGCACCCCATCTCTCTCCCTCTTGCTCCATCTCCTTGTCTGTTATTCTTCCTTCCTCCCTTTTGACCTTTGCTTTTGTCGCCTAGAAATGGAATTTGTGCAAATCTTCCCAAAACAATAAAAAACTGTGAGAAACCTCTGTGTGACAGCTACTGGGGTTTTGTTTAGCAGTGCAAATAAAAGTTTTTCATTCTGATACGAAGGCAGCCGCCCCCCTCGAAGACAAGATCGGCTTTCCTAAGAGAAGTAATGATATGTTAGGAAGGTCCACAGAGCAAACACAGGAACTGTGAGTCAGCGCCACACACTGTTTGGCGACAAAACGAGGGGGATTCTGTCGTGCCCGGGCCTGCGAGGGATACCCGGCCCAAATCTCCTGCTGCTTCCTCCCATTAGAATTCGCCCAAATCCCACCTTTATCGGCGTGTTTGCTCCTCTGAGCTCACTAATGCTCTCCGGCTTCTTCCACAAGGCAGGTGTTTATATGCATGTGTGAGAGTGTTTGCTTTGGCCTGCTCCGCCATGCTTTCCAAGCCCCTGCCATCGGTGGGGGAGGGAGTGCGAGGAGGTCTGAGCGCGAGGAGAGATGCATGGGTCTGGAGGCTCGGCGGACAGAGGAGTTCCTGGAAAGGAACGTATTCAGTTCAGATCAGTTTTTCAACTTCCGATGCTATCGACGCAGCGCGCCCGCGAAGTGCGTTTGTGTGTGTGTGTGTGTGTGTGTGTGTGTGTGTGGAGTTGTAAACAAGCACTTCTCTCATGAAGTGGAGATGGTCTAGAGAGAGCTGCTCTCATTTCAAACATCATTTATTTATTGCACCCCTGTGTGCGAGACTCACACGCACAGACACAAACACATGTGGTGACAGAAATTCTGCAGCTTATTCCATCATGCACCAGTGATCAACCTCATTCCCTTGCTCCCCCCCCCACCCCCCCACCCATCCCCGCCTTTCCACCACCTCCGTCCTTCCTTCCTTCCCTAAAAATCAATGTAGTGTTTTGTCACCCAAAGCTGTTTTTTGAGCAATATTCATCTGAAGGGGGAAAAAAAACAAAAAACAAATAAGTTCATCTCACACTCAATGAATTTTCATAAACTCCACAAAAAGGCACCGACTGGTAAATGAATTACATCAATGCTTGACACACATTAATACACGCACACCAACAACCCCATTATCTGAGCTTCAGGCGAGGGCTTTGTTTGGTACTGCTAGAATTTGACAGTGATTTATGGAGAAAGGGAGTCACACTACACCCTGATACCCATAGAAACTCTAAGCAAGGTTACTAGTCCAAACATAGGCACAAAGAAAGGTTATTGCACAAGCAACAAAGCCGCGCTGACAGCAGTGCGCGCTGTGGTCCGGGGTCAACACCACATCGGAGCGGCGCAGTGGCTGGATTCAGTTGACTCGCTACTTCATCGCTTTGGTTGGGTTCAATAAGCACCTTTGGTAATTTCAATGAATACAAATGTGCCTTGCTTGATTACTTAACGGTTTCTTAAGGATTCGTCTGAAAGCGGAAACTATCTGAGGTTATTTTCTACTGCATTACCCTTGCGGTTTTGTCAGAGCGGTGAACCCTGAGAGGTCAGGCGCACCCTGCCTTCCAGCGCAGGTATGCCCTCCAAAGTGCCAGTCATTTCTATCCCACCCCCTCTGCACGAACATGTCAGATCCGCTTCGGATCTGCTATCGGTTACAGCACAGGTGAGGACATCGCATTCCTTTCCGAATCACTCCGAGAGTTCAGCACACAAGGCAGTGATTTAGCAAGCAATTTGTGACGACTTTACACCCACTGCTGCTTTCGGGAACACACACATGCAGGAGCTGCAGGAGGGACGAAAACAAATTCCCAAGGGAATACTTTTTTTTTTTTTTCCCAACCAGCACACAGCAACTGCAGAGCTTTTCTGCAGCGCATTGCAGAATCTACATGGGGGGGCAATTTGTATGCACGTTTAGTGTAGGGATCACTGTGTTGTACTTTAAGGCAAAAGGGTCGATTAAAGGAGTGGGAGAGGAAGAGGAGGTAAAGGTCACCTATAAAACTTAAAAAAAGGTGAATTAAGACACACTGATGACTCACAGACCCAATGCACTGACGGTGACTCATTCTTAATGAAGCCTTATTTAAGGGATAAAACACCACTGGATGGCTTTGCCTTTGGGGGCTAAAGCAGAAAGAGCAACACCAGATAGATGTTGGAATGTGCCGTAAACACTGAAGCTACAAAGCAGGACAATCCCTCTCTATTTTGCTCATTTCACCACTCTATGAGTGCTTTTTTTTTTTTTTTTTTTAGAATAACATCATTGATTTGTCCGTGTGTGTGTCAGGATGTTTTTAATGGAGGTTTTGAAAGCCCCTCCAGGCCTCTCCAAGAGCCTCTCTCCTTCTCTGTTTAACAGACTAAAGGAGAAACGCTGTTTAGGTGAAAATAAAACGCTGAGGCAGAGCGAGGAAGGAAAGACAGAGCAGGTGTGAGACGACGTCGCGTTAGAGACGTCTCAAAGGCGGCGCTCTCTACGGCATTGTCAGACGGCGGTGGCGTTGAGGTGTTTGCTTCCTTAATTTCCTCTATAGAGCATTTCAGCAGCTCTTGTGTTACACATTAATTATGTTTTCTTAGAGCTGCTCGGTGCCCCTCCCCCTCGCTGTTGACTGACAGCCTCCGCTGCCTCCTGGCCCAGCCCGGCTTGGCTTGGAGCAGGGGAGTGGGTGATTGAATGGGCTAATAAATAGTGAAGGAGGGGTTGGTCACACCCCGCACTATTGTACCGGCGCTTTCACGCCTGACCCTTAACCAAACACATCTACTTGCACCGGCGCACACACAACCACACACAAGCTTGTGCACCGTTTACACACGCACATCTACACACCCACCTTCACATCACCTCTGTCAGCCCTGACCCTGTACCAAATACACCCCCCACCCCCCACCACCCCACAACCACCACCACAAAATGAGGCCCCCGGCTATCACCTAGCAACCAAGGGAACAATGAGCACCGAGGAGACGGAATGGGTTGAGCAAAGAGCAGGCTATTCTCCAGGGATGGAGGGAGTGATGGAGAGATGGAAGCCAAGTTGGGGAGAGGAGGCAACCGAGGGTGATGGGAATGGTGTTAGGACACATCTTTAACCATGTCACAAAGAAGGTGCCTGCCTGGGAAACGAGGCAGTGCTTCTCTAAGCCCGCAGGACGTCTACGTTCAGCTCCGCTCCACTCGGCTCGCTTTCCCTTTTAGAATCTTGGCGAGAAAAAAGGAAAACGACGTTTAGGTGCTACTTTGTTTTTGTCTTTCTTTCGCAAATTACCGAACAGAAAATGTATGCATGAGGCCAGGTTAAAGGAAAACATTTTGGAAGGAAATGGTGAAATACTGCGTAGCTGCTGTTTGAATGGAGAGCTTACTAAGACTCAGCAAACTTTTTTTCCTGATTTCATTGCAGACACAGACGTCTCAAAGTGCCGACTTTTCCTTTATTTCAGATCTCTATCTCTCTGCTCATGGACAGCATTGGAGCGAGCCATCTATTAACTTTCTATATGCAGAAACACAGGTAGGAAGGTGAAGGAGGGAGAGTGATGAGAGGAGCCACGCTAAGCTTAACAACACTCTGCCTATTCAGTATCCATAGAAACTATGCAGGTCCATATTATAAATAGAAATTAAATTAGATGGATAAAATCCACACGCATGAATACCTCAAGCAGTTCTGACTTCCTGTGGTCATTTTCAACCACCTCATACTTTGGACCAGTAAAACTTTTACTATTTCATTACTGTACTATTTAATTTTAGTGTAGTTTAGAAGAATGAATAGAGATGCTTTTATAAACAAACTCTGAGGAGAAAGGGAGAGAAAACGGTCTGAAAGTGGCCTGTTAAAACTCTTTATCAGTTATATGGAGACAAGACAAGTCATCAAGTGACTCAAATGGCTTGAATGGCCAAAAAAAAAAAAAAATCTGACGCAACGTTTTGTTTGTTTTATACAACAGCAAATTGTTCAGTGGCCACGAGTTTCACAGGAAACACTTATTATCGGTGCACACCTCTGAGTGTGTGTCATCATGCGCATGCTTCCAGCAGTCGCTGAGAGGAAATTATGGTGCCTTTAACTTATTCTGTCAGTTTTTTGTCCTATTTGGAAATCTAAGATCCGTGGCCTCTGAAGTTGGAATTTCAATTCGGAAAAGTAGAAGGTCACAAAGCATCCTCAAGTCCTGTGACCAACATGGCTGTTGCACATTTAAAATGTTGTGAAGGCTGCAGGTATAAAATATTTGTTAATGCATCTGTCTGTGTCTCAACCCCCACTGGTTTTCCCTTCAACTTGTGTGTAATGTCATTGGCAGAGCAGACCAGAGCTCTTATTTCCATTACAAATTGAATGCACCATTACGTCCCATTTTAAGTTGTCTATAATTCCCTTTAAAAGAGAAACACTGTCTTCTACAAGTCAATGTTAGAAACTCTGTGGGAAGTTTGACTGACTTTAAGTCAGTTAGGAGTCAAATAAATAATTCAAAAAGGACAAAAAGTTTACTATTACTGATATTTCCCTCAGGCAGTACAAGCATGGAGTTTTAAGTTGACGCTGTTCCAGTTATTGCAATTGCTTTCATTTTTCATTTATTTTAACTATTAAAAGGCCTTTCAGGGGGCAAGTGTTGCAAATTAGCAATGGCCATAAGCACTATGATACAGGCATCAGATTTTTTTTCTATATAATGATCTGTTTATTGTATCTGCCCCTACCAAACAAAACAAAACAAAAAAAATAAAATAAACACATTATGTCAGCTCATCTATAAACAAAGATGCCTAGTATTTGGAAAAACAATATTCTGAAAATATTTCTGATAGATATATAATATTCTCCACATTTCAGAAGGAGAAAAAGGGAAGTACAAGTCTTATTGTACATTCAAATAAAATGGCCTAAGAAAAAATAGTTGGCATCGCCTGGTGTAGCGTATCCAATTACTCGATTTGCTGACAATTTATTCAACAGAGTACTCAGTTACCAGAATATGCAATAGATTTGCTGCTGGATTGTTTTTATCGTGGTCTTGTGTTTTATTTGTTGTTTTGCTGCTTATGCTGTTTTTTTTTAATAGTGCTATATAAGTAAACATGCTATGATACAGGTACATCATTTACCCTTCAGTCAATTTAATACACACCCTGTTTTTGGCTCTTTCGGGGGAAAAAGAGCAATTCAGCAACTTCTTCCATTCTGACAAATATAAATTAGGAGCACGGAGCAGAGTTCACCATCACATGTGGAAATACACATATTTCTATTTCTGAACATGGTAAATGCAAACAACATTAGTCTCTTGAAAACACAGAGCACAACAGCATATTATTATCAGAAATGTGGCCTAACCCACACAACGGACGTAATTCCTGTCTGTGGGTCTAATGAAGGTGTCAGAGGGAGGGAGCAATAATGATCTGTGGCTTGGCATTATGGATTCATGGATGCACGCACACACACACACACACACACACACACACACACACACACACACACACACATGGTTTGAAAGATTTAAGGGCCGATAACTTCTAGGTGGAGTCAAATCAAAGAGCTCCATGCTTTGTTCGAACATAAATAACACAAATTCCTCTCTTGCAACTTAGTCAGATGGGAAACTTATACAATGTTGACATTGCAAGAGGGCAAGCAGGACGTAGCTATGGGAAAACAAATTCAGATGAGTTTGTGTGCCTCTTGGGTATTTCTGGCCTATACTGTCGTCCTGTTTAAAGTATCTGACCTTCTGCGGCCTGCAAATATCAGTAAAGGTCTTTGGTGTAATGTATTAGACAGAGGAATGCTATAAGTTACATCCTGAAAGGTGTGGGCCTTTGTGTCTGGTTTTCAGACTGTCTGGACTTCATGGGAACTGTTTGCATTTTTAGATTTAGGCCTGAGCTCTATTCTACAAGCCACAATTACGCGGAGGACAATATCTAACTCTCCTACAGCAGACCAAAGGAGACCCCTCCAGCTATCTCCTTGTGCATCTCCATATAAAAGGGTTCGCAAGCTCAGTGTGACAGCCTGGGGCTCATCAGGTCTTCCACTCCTCATGCCTTTTCTAAGTTATTAAAGCAGGAGAAACTCAGCAAAGAGGAAGAAGGAGACCTCATGTGAAGACTTCTGCTCAAACGGCCAAATGTTAAAATTACAGACGGACCTAAGAGAGGAAATGTCAAAAGGAAATTGATAAGGAAGGCAGAAGAAGGTAGATAACAGGGAAGAAGTGAGTGACAGTAAAAAGGGGCCAGGAAGAAGAAAGAAGGGAAATTGCAAAATCTAATAGATACAGTTTGCTTCTATCTCCATGCGGTGTTTCATCCTCTGCTGGGCCCCAGTGTCACCCAGTTCTCCTCCAGCAGAGCCCAGCTTTGAAGTGATAATGGGGTTTTTGGCTAATGCTCTCCTGCAGGTGCCCCCTGACTCCCTTCGCCTCGCCGTCTGCCAGTACAGCCACATAGATGAGAAGATACCGAGATCATTTAAAAGTCTAAAATGGGGCCAATCTTTATCCTCCGTTCATTTTACTTTCTGCCAACTCCACTTAATCTTTCGCTACACTTTTTATTCCCGTCCATTCCCTACATTAACCACCCATTCCCCTGGACTGAAATGTAAAAGTGGATTTAAACCATCAGCCCAAAACAGAAAAAAAAATCTCCAGAAGGTGAGAAAACTATTCCTCTAATACTCCAACAGATGATTTGTATTCCTCTCTGGTCCTTCCTTTATTTCTCTTTCCCTGCTTGGTTTCTTGATCCTCTTAGCTTTCATGCTGAGCCTTCCTCCGTGTCAATCAATACTCAGCGCTGCACTCATCTTTGCTCCCTTTGAGGTGTTGAATTGGTGTGACAAGTGAACACACCCATCCCTCTGGAAGAATCTCAGATTGTAACACTTGCTTTTTTTTTTTTTTTTCCCTGGAGAATGAGTTTGGGTTAGTGCAGGTGCGTGCGTGCACATGTACACTTTGGTCGAAAACCAGCAGGCTGGAGAAACCAATTCTGTCCCCCAGCAAGTCTTTCTTAAACCAAACAAAGCTAAGAAGGAAATATGCCCCCCTGCGCAGAAAATCATACTGTTCCTCACTGAAAACCATGTCTTCGCAACAAATCGACAGATACACTCTTAGGATAATGAGATATAGACAGCGTGCAGTTGAGAGTATTGCATGAAATGGGTGATACCGGGAGCAGAACTGGCATTTGGACCGGAACAGAGTGTCTGGGTTGCTCGCTGACCCTGTAAAATCCCTATTTGCCGTTCTGCTAGAATATCAGCAGTTCACTAATCAAAGGCTACAATAATCCTCTGATTTGTGAGGGAGCTTTAAACAGAGGCTTACGATGGAAAGATCTGCTTAGATCCAGCATTTCAAAGAATTAGCAGAGATTAACGTTACAATAGATATCCTGAGGGGCGTGAGAAGACCATATGATATCAAAACTGCCACAGTAGCTCTCTTCAAAGCGAAGTCTGTTTCACAAAACGTTACCCGGTTCCTGTCAGAACCTGAGTCGTCAGATGACGTGTTTTTCTGAACCCTGGACGTGAAGGCTTGTCCTTTCAACTTCATATGTCTATATTCAAGAGTGTGGTTTTGATGGAAGAGCTGAAGGATTTCTTGATTTTGTTCCTGTTGTGCTGACATAGTCGGCGAATAAAAACTGCTAATCAGGCTTGCTGACAACACTCAGTTACACGAGCCCTGAAGAAGCCTCCCCCTCTTATAAATCAATTGTCAGCGTTCTGTAAAAAAACAAAAAAAAAAAAAACCTAATGTATCTTTTTTTCTATGTATGACTGAAATCTTGTTTGCTCTGGTAAACCCAAAGTTGCGTACCATCTGAACTTGTTAACCGAACTTATTGGTGCAGCCTTTATACATCATGGTTTGTAGTCGGTTTCACCAAGAATCATTTCAGGTGCACAAGCAGAGTTAACCAGGTGATTTTAAGGTGTAGAGATTAGTGCAAACTAATTCAGAATCTAACTAAACCTTGGAGAACACTTGTTGATTTGATAGTCAATATGGTTTTAAAATAGGTCTCAGATATTTTAAATACCTAGTTTATGAATGTAACATACGCTTTAAATATTTGCAAAATAATGAAAAGTCAGAGAAACAGTTATACATTTTATAAATACAAAAATGAAGCTGAACCCTTAACCTTTTAACCCAGTAGTTTGTAGCCGCTTTCATACAATCTTTCTTGCATAAAGTAAACCTGACGCTACTGGACTTCCTCTCACCATTTATAGACTCTGAGTAGCGATGCCGATGTGCCACACGGCTGTGAGATTTCAAACAGTAAAACATGTGGGACGATAGGCGTTGTGAAGCACAGACACCAGAGCTATGCGTAAAATCTGCAACGCAAGTCTCCCCCTATCATTGTTTTCAGAGAAACAATGGCAGGCAAACTCAGTGTAGCAATCTCGTGTCAGGAGTAAATACATCTGGCTTTTTCACTCTTATCGGAAAGTCTTGCTTATGCTAGTAAAACCTGCTGCTGGACGGCTGCACAAAACATAGAGCATCACTGCGTAAGTCCCTCAAACAGCCAGAGCCAGCCAGGAACCATACAGGTCAGCTGATGTGAGCATGTGACTACGCCTCGCCTGGCGAGTCAGGGGCGTAACAGACGCCTCCGCATCAGGATGGGAAAAAGCACCTTAATCTCACCTTGAAGGGTTTTGTGATAGAGGCTTGTGCTGCAGTCAAGCAACTTGACTGGTAATTGAGTCATGTGCAAATTTCTTTGGTTTAGTTTAATAAATCTACTTTCAGCCATTTGACGAAAATAAATCAAAGCTATAGTAACATTAAAAAAACACAACCTATCACCTGGCTATAAACAATAAAAATGACAACTGTGAAATACTTTTAGTTTTGTGAATTAATTTAAATTTAAGCTGTAATGCAAGTAATGTAAGAATGAATAAACTGAAACAGTAGGACATTTCTTTTTTAGAAATTACTTCTTCAATTTGCTAAAAACTTTTTTAAATACTTCAACCTCATAAATTGTTTCAACAATGACAGCAAGAAGACTAAAGCTCCCTTATTAAACCTGTTACATTTTTCTCCCTCCTCCCCTGCACAGTGTTAACAGAATCAACCTCAAGGCGTACTAAACTGTGTTCTTATGTAGAAGCAGCTCTGTAGCCCGGGGAGTCTCGAGTACAAAAAGCCTGGAGGTGTGCTGGGTATGAAAACACTGAGAATGGATCTGCTCCGCCACAGACAGAGAGGAGACACACACATACGCACAAACACACAGAAATGTGGCCACAGGGAAGAGGAAGGAGTTCACCCAGGTCTCTCCTTCCAGGGGATAAAGGGATGCATTCAAAGCCTGTAATTACATACACACACACACACACAACTAAAAATCCAAAAATCTCTTTCCATCCATTACACCGCACTTTTCCCAAGCAATGGGATCAGATTTCATTCAGGAAATAAAAGATGCTTTTTGAACTGTTTCGACTCCCAAATCTGGCTGTGCCCGCCTTCCTTCCGCCTGCTCAGAAACGGTAAACAGCGCGAGTCTGAGCCCCACAGAGCCCTGGCTGTTGCAGCGGCAAATCATCGGGAGGAGGGAAGCGTGTTTTTTTGCAGTGGCATCTGTTTGCATAATGAGTGTGCGTTTTGTGCGTGTCTGCATACACACGTGCGAGTGCGTGAAGGCATAATTTGCCCAGTAGGTTGTTTGTTTCTCGTAAGCCCCTATCAGACATAGAGCTTGTGGCCGCAGGGCTGGGCCTGACCGGTCAGTCACTGTACATGCTGGGGGTTTGGAGTTTGGGAAGTTTGTGTGTCTTCCTGCAGGATGTTGAAGGATTTTCTACCTCCCCCCCCCACCACCCACCCGGCCCCCTTATCCTTCCCACCCATGAGATCAGGGGCTGTGCCTGGGTCTGCTTGGGTTACTTCCAGTGTTGAGCTCCAGAGTCTAAAGCCCAGACCCTAACAGCTCATAACTAGAGATTACACAAATACAGTATTCTTCCTGCTAAGCACCCCAAACACGCCTCCTCCTCATGATGAACCAGGGCAGAAGGAGCTGATCCAAACTGCAGATTTTAAAAACTGGATCAAGGTAAGGGAGTGTAATCATCTGGACTCTACATTCTGCTGGCTGTATCTAACACTCAATACTTTTTTTGACCAAATGTCAATGTATCTAGTTGGGATTTTATGTCAAACACCACCATAAAGTAGATGGATTTCAAGTGTTTCTTTATGATCTAAAAAAGCATGACATGCACCTGTGTCACCCCCAAACCCCCTTACACCCACATCTGGCCTTCACAATAGAGTTGGATTTATACTGGCCTGTATTATTTAGCTGACTTTTCAAGGCAATTTAGACGTGTCTGAGTAAATGGGGATGAGCAGAACGTAATCTTTTTAGTTTTAATCCAAAATGTACTTTTATTCATACACTGCAAAAAGGGAACTTAAGGTAAGTAAAATTTTCTTGAAAATACTGTATTTGTCCTTGATTTGAGCAGGTAAATAAGATTATCTGCCAATGAAATGAGTATTTTGACGCCTAAAATAAGATAATTAGATATACTGCACTTGAAATAAGATGGTGGAGATAAATTAATCCTATTTTAAGTGCAAAAATCTTACTCCATTGGCAGATAATCTTATTTATCTGCTCAAATCAAGGACAAATACACTCATTTCAAGAAACTTTTACTTACTTTTAGCTTCCTTTTTGCAGTGTAAGTATTTGCTGCTCTGTGTCTGTCAAATCAAATCTCAATGAGCGCCATTAAAGCCTGCAGTTGTAATGCGAGAAAACGTAAAAACTGTTTGAGGAGTTTGAGAGAAGTTTTGTGAATCTTTGTGGACGTACATGTCCTTTCACACACACCCAAGCAGTCGCCACGCCGGCCGCTATGTGAGGAACGGGGGCTGCAGCATTCCTCAGACCCCTGCTTTTAGGTTTCCAGCAGTAAAGTGCGTATGGGGGGGGGGGGGGGGGGCTTCTGTTTGCATGTGAAGGAACGAGGGTAGCCTCTTCTCCCGTTTGTGTCAGCTCCAATCTGGAGCCGGCTGTCATGGAAGCAAACCGTCGGCAGCCACACAGAGAGGAGGAAGACAAGGAAGAGGAGGAGGAGGAGGAGGCCTTCTTCGGCAGCTCTGAAAGTGAATTCCCTGTGTGTGTATACTCGTGACGGATCTAGACCACACTGTGATGTCTTATTCATGACGTATCAATTCATAATAACCAGATGGATCCCCAGCGTGACGATGTTCGCGCGCACATGCTCAAATCTGCCGTCTATGATTGAGACGGTCATCGCGGTACAATTTGTGTTTGTGTGTGTGTGTGTGTGTGAGTGTGTGTTTGCTTTTATGAATATTTAGAGCATCCGCCTCGGAGTGTGTATGTAGAGCAGCATGTTCCAGACGCTGGACATCCACATAGACCACTGACGTCCCAGCACTTTAGTGTGAATATTTAACAATCTATCTGTTCCATTATTCATGACGGACACAGAATCATTAGGAAATATAAACACTGCTGTTTCCTCTCTGCTTTTACTACGTCCTCTCTCCTTCACCACCAAACGTCTCTTTTTGCTCTTCCTCGGTTCTCCTTTCCCTCTATCCCACTTCCATTGTGCTGTGGTTGGGAATATTTCAAAAGGCCAAGTGATTTTAAAATCACCCACTTTGGGCCTCCGCTCTCCTCACATGGTCGGGTCTGCGTTTCTCTCTCACACAAGATCTGACTTGTACGTAGAGAAAACAGTGACAAGCCATAAAAAGCCACTTTCACCAGCTGACAAGGATGGGGCGGGACAGGGGGCATGGGACAAGGAGTTGCCAGGTATTTTTCTTTCGAGCCGCAATGCCAAACCACACCACAGAGCTCCATATGTTTAAGACCTGCTGAAGAATGTAAAATATGCTGTGCGACGTTAAAAAAGGACCATTATAATCTTAATATATACATATGGATCAGATTTATCACATCTAAATGTTTATACAAGAAAACAAGCTATCCAAACAACCAAGGTCCTATGCAGACAACTGGCGATTGCTCTGCTGAAATACCGAGGATGAGTTCTGGCCCAATCTACTCTGCAGAAACATTTTAATTAAGCCACGTTGGGGGGTGTTCTAGAATAAACTGACTGTTTAAGGTCATCCCACAGCATATCAGTCAGATTTAAGTCCAGACTTTGACTAGGCCATTCCTAAACCTTCTGCATGACCCAGTGAGTTTGAGCTTAAAGTCATAAACTAATCATCACAGATTCTGCGTCAAGATTTAGCAGAATAATTTCCCCACATTAAAACATCATCAAAAGGACTTTTGGCAAAATGTGAGACCGGTCTTTTGTGTTGTTTGTGGTCACCATTGGTTCTGACTTCTGAATCGCCCCATGGATGGTATTTGTTCCCGGTCTCTTGTTGAATCACAACCTCTAACAACAAGGGAGGCAGATGGAGCCTGCTGTTCTTTGGAACATAGAGTTCTTCTGCGACCTCCTGAATGAGTGGTAGATGTGCTCTTTGCATAATTTTGGTGGGCCAACCACGCTTGTAAAGGTTCCTAGGTTTGTCATTAGTTCTTGAATTTATGTAGATCAGGAAATTATGAGTTGCTTTGGAGATCCTTTAGCCTACTTTGTGTTTCTGAACAGATTTGATTCAAGCTATTTCTATGCTGGGAGCCATCAGCCATGGATGTAACTAGGGGAATTTCACCAAAACAAGTAAATAAATGTGTCATTTCCCCTCTTACAATTATACATTTTCACCCAGATTGGTTTAGATGTATGTTTTCCATTAATAGATTGAATCAATCATTTTTACTCATGCAATCTTTGTCTGACAGTAAAGTTTGTTTGATTATCTGAAACATACAAGTTTGACCAAAACAAGCTGCATCACAAATAAAAACCTTTAGAGGGAAAATACCTTTTCACAACACTCTAGACAGACAGACAAATCACAGTCATGAAATCAGGATGTCTGATGCTGATGGCACAGAAACCTCCTGATTGGGATGGGTTGCCATGGGGATGGCTGCCAAGTGGGGCCAAGAGTGTGTGTGCGTGTGTGTGTGTGTGTGGTGGTGGTGGTGGTGTGTGTGTGTTTGGGGGGGGGGGGGGGGTGCTAGAGAGACCTAGCGTGCCGAGGAAGGTCATTCATCAGCAGAGACAAAGAGAGGGAAATGACTAGCTTTAGCAGCTTGCCACTTACATGCACTAAGATGAACACACACCAGGAAAAATGTGTGGGTCCCCGGATAAATAGTCACTCCACAGCAGCTATTTCAAAGAAGGAAACATTCGCTCCATTTTTTTTTCTCAAATGTAGCCAAACACGAAATAATTACATTTCCAGCTACTGAAACACGGAGTGTTGGTTTACCTAAGCGAGGCTTCGGGCTAGTTTACCTGGAAAAAAGGGAAAATGCTATTTACTGACTGACAAGAGTCAAAAACAAGTGGCAACAGGCTTCTGTGGCAGAGAGATGATTTATAGGCTTAATGATAGCTCGCACTATTTATTCCAGACTTCCTTTTGACAAGTGTTGCTTTCTTCTCACACTGGGCTACCGGTCCCTAAGCATCGAGTGATCAACAAACACCAAACACAGCGTCTCTGCAGCACAAACACACGGGGAGCAGCTTTGCATCGACACATCGAAGCAGCTTTAATCTACACTCAAAGCCATATAAATAGTGTAATCCCCCCGTGCATCTGTGCATTAGCACGCAGAGATGCAATTAGAACGTTATTCGGTGTGTTTGAATTTAATTATTGTTATTTACATTTCACCACTCTCTCTCTCTCTCGTTCATTTTTGTGCGTCTCGTCCCGTGTTTCCCCGGGTATGTTTGGGGTTTGTGTACGCGGGGAAACATGTTGCCAGGCACTTCACCTGAATGTGAAAAATGAAGGAACCCAAAAGAAGGACGAGACACGCCCCCCGCTTGCGATCGTCTGCCAGGATTTCCTCAGCTCCCCCGTAGCGCAGGTACGACCACGCCCTCCCCGCCTCCCCGCTCCTCCTCTAATACCTCTCGGCGGAGATGTGCGAGGGAAATCCTCGCCCATTCAACCCCCTGACGTTATGTTAGACATCAAGGAGAGAAGCAATCTGATTTTGCTGCCTGTATGTTTTTGTTTGTGTCACCAAGAAGCAACACGGTAATCAAAAACCGCAAAGTACCTTTTTTTTCCTCCTCCTCCTCCCCCCGAGCTTCCATCCTGAGCAGCAAACAGATGCTATTCCCTGGGGCCAGCTATCAGGCTAACTGCTCTCCACTCCCCTCAGTCTGCTCACCTATGTCTCCCTTTCCCTCCATCCCGTGGTCCTTCCTTCCGCTAGCTCTCCCACAGCGAGGAGACACTAATTACAACCATAGATGAGCAGATTACAGATCTGAAGAGCAGTGGAAGTGGGATGAGGAGCAGTCAGTGGTGGTAAGACGTGTGTGGGGGGGGGGGGGGGGCAACAGGTTGTTAACAGTGATGAATGCAAGTCTATTTTCACTGTTATTGTTCTCGCCTGCCTCTCGCCTCCGCGCCACCTTTCCCATGCCTCCTAGTCGCTACCATCCATCACAGGCGGCTTTAACTAACTCTAACTATCTCCAATCATCTCTAATCAATTCCAATTATCTTTCCTCTGACCCTCATGCATCAGTGTCTCGGTATCTCTCGGGCTCAGGAAGAGGTGGAGAAGCGGGGCGGTGAATAGAGAGGTCTCACAACACAAAGCAGAAAACTCTGTAAGATTTACATCCTTTATGCGCAAGAGAGAAGAAAGAGCCCCAATACCCAAGGATTCACAGAACAGTTTCTCCGAAGGACTCATTCACAGAGGTGGTTGGTGCTGTTTTTTTTTTTTTATAAAAATAAGTGTTCTAGAAACCGCTTCACCAATTCTCCAGCTTTCCTTTGTAGCAAAAACTCATTACTCTGATAGCCTAATGACTGCACGGGAAGTATTTAAAAACTCCCTGCAAAACAACAACCCGCTGCTCATTTAACCAACCGCCTTTTATTAACACAGCAGCTTCTCCTTTAAAGTTTAATGAGAGAAACGATCTCATAATCCGCAAACCCATCATTCGTCTGCCCCCCATCTGCCCTTCTTTCTGTTTGTCATCTCAGCAGGAACAGCTATGAAAAATAGCTACTTTGTTACGCAACTTTTACTCAAAACCTTTCTTTTCTCTTCTTCTAGAATTGGCACAGATAAAGATACAGACAGCAAGGGTGTTAAAGCGTCTTCAGGAAAATAAAACATCGGGGGTTAGTCCATCACCTGAGGATACAGAGCTTTCAAATTAGCCTTTACTTGTCAGGATTACAAAGGCGTAACTCTTTGAACTAACGCAGAGATCGAGAGATGCAGACTCGAATTCACAGAGCCAATTTGTGGGCGACAAACGTCTGCAGCTCTAGGTTTGGTGTCCTTCTAATTTGAAACTTCTACAGCAGCTACTGGGCGCTGTGCTGACACAGTTTGCCTCCAATTAAAAGAGATATAGTTCCTGCTTTTAGCAGAGGAAAGAATACGCCATTTCATGCATGTTTACATGAATCACAACTGGGATAACTAGCGTCACATTCGCAAAGACCAAAGCTGCTTGGGGTATGCATGTTTTGTAAAAAAGGTGAATAAACGACAAACACCATCTGCTAAAAGCTGGTGGAAAGTTTGGTAAAAGAGGGAAAGCACACTCTGTTCCACTGCTCACATTGCAAAAAATAATTGTCCTATTTATAATCAATGTGATATTTTGCAAATATTTTTTTTCTGATCAAATGAATGATTTTTTTATTATTTTAAATTAAACTGTTGTTGCTTATTAAAACTCAGACCATAAGCAAATGATCGCAGAGTATCCCAACAGATGCTTCACATCCACAGGTCAGTTAACAGAACAATAGTCTATACATACTAGTTAAACAGCCTAGTTTAACTCTTTTTCTTATTCAGCCTAGTTTAAGTCTTATTTCTTTATCTCTAATCACTTCACCGGTCAGTTGTGTTTTTGACTGAGCAGAGGACAATAAAAGAAGCTTGATGAAAAAACAGCGAGACCATATCTTTCTTTTTAGCGTTGTAATTATCTTTTTTAAATGTTTTGTCCTGTTTATATTTGTCTTTGCTTTTCTTGTACTCACTACTTTTACTGGTATATTTTATCCGCATGGTGTTGTTCCTATTTTTATTATATGAATTCTTTTATTGACTGTAGCCCTTTGAGATTTCCTGTAAATGTAAGGTACATTACAAATATTTAAGAAATATCTAAACAATATCTTTCTCCAGAATGTAGCAGAAAGGCCAGTCCTTGGTTTATAATACAGAGCTGGATCGAGTGAAGGAGCTGAGCTGCAACAGCACAATCCTGTGGCTGCTGGCAGAGCATGCTGCTCCAGATGGACTAATCAGACTTTTTCAAGGCCATCCACTGGACTGAACAGGCCTTGGCCCGCTCTGTGTCTCATTCCTGTTAAAGAGATAACTTGGTGCAAGTCTCAAGACAGCCGTTTTGTACCTAAAGGAAGGAAACTGGCTAAATGTTTAAGCGGCTGGTTTTTGGCATAATGATGGGTGACAGGTAGAGTTGGTCGCAAGGAAGTGACAGATAGATTCAAGATGGTGTTAAACATCAAACCAAAGGACAAACAGATGGCGGGCCGAGGCATGGGTCATTGGTTAGTAGAGCAACTACGAAGGAGGGAGAGGGAAATGATTTTTCCAAGTCCCGATGTTTCATTATTCCCAGATGCTCCAGGTAATCTGAACTGAAATTGGAGCCAGAATGATCAACCGGTGGCAGGGACACCGATTATCCCAAAGAAAGGATAAAAACCCTGTGCCTTGCTGCAGAGGGGAATTAAGGTTTTAGCATTGCTGTGAGACTGTCTGCTGCAGGGTGAATAGGTGAAATGATGCGTGGGCGTTAAGGACAAACCCAAAACTGCTGCCCTCGTTCAAATGATGGAGTCCCCGTGTCCAATGAACTCTGAACATTTAATGTGGTCTCGCAAAAGTGTCTACATTTTGTTACGTTACAAAAGGCAAACTTTGATGTATTTTATTTGGATTATATCTGACTAAAATTGTACAAAGAAAGAAAACACATAGGTGGTTGTCTTATGTTTTTGCAAATAAATATATAATACAGTCAGTGTGGCATGCATATTTTTCAGCCCCCATATACTCTCAAGTCTTTTAAAGAGTATGTCTACAAGCTTTGCACATCTAGACTTGATTTCTGTCTACTCCTTCTTGTGAAATCGCTCTAGTTCAGAGAGATTGGGTAGGGAGCTTCCTATCCCAGTCTTGATTTAAGTCTGGAGTCAGTTCCACACGTTAATATGATTTGATCTATTCTAAACCATTCCTATCCAGATCTGGTTGTAATGTCAGGGTTACTGTCCGGCTAAAAGGTGAAGCTCCATCCCAGTCTCAAGCCTTTCTCAGCCTCAAACTGGTTTTCTTTTAGGAGTTTCCTGTATCTAGCTATTTCTTTCTTTCTTTCTTTATTTCTTTCTTTCTTTCTTTTCTCCCACCAATTCTGACTGGTTTTCCTGTCCCCGTTGAAGAAAAACATTCCCTCAGCCTCATGCTGCCACCCTCCTTTGTCGACTTGGGGGGAGATGGTTTGCTCAAAGTAATAAACTGCGATGGTTTTCCTCCACACATGGCATTTTGGATGAGGGACAAACAGTTTAATTGTGATTTCATCGGAGCCGAGCACCTTCTTGCCCATGTTTGCTGCTCCCTACACGGCTTGTGGTAAAATGAAAATAGGACTTCTTTAAACAAAGGCTTTCTTCTTGGCACGCTTATAAAAAGGCAAAATCTTAAATGTTCACAATTGCTTGTTAAATAATCCAACCTTGTTTAACTTCTGCTCAACTTTATTCATATAGGATTTTATTTAGGCGTATTATAATAAAAGCGGATGAGGACACTTGCATGTCACATGTTTGATATCACGTCACTTAAAATCCTTCTAAAATACATTGACGTTTATGTCTGTAATGAAAAAAAAATGTTTCATACAGGGGATTGCAAGGCACTGTTTGTCCCTTAGCTTATGTCCACCTAGTTTCCTGTTACCATAAATGACCACGGAGATGGATGGAGAACACAGAAGAAAAACTGCAAATGATTCAGCAGGAAGGACCGGCGATGCGCGAAGAACAGCTCGGTTTGTCTTAATAAGACCTGACACACTAATAACTCTCCGTGAGGCTCGCTGTTCCTTCCAGCGAGTGTAACCAAATCCTAATTGTTATTTAACAGCGTTTAAACCGAATCAAACCATAGCCAACATTCGGCAGGTTTACGTCTCAGAACAACCGCGGGGGTTGTGTTGCACAGAAAAGACAAGAGAGAGGGACGGCGAGCGTGCTGATAGATATGAGAAAGTAAGCCTACAACTAATGTGAGATTTAAAAGAAAAGCTCTGGAGGTACTTACAGCCGAGACAGGCCGGGGTTCTTCTGAAACAGCAGCTCCGGAAGCTGCTGCAGTTGATTACGGTTCAGCCGCCTGCGGCAGGAAAAGACAGGGTCAGTCCGTGAAGTCTGCATGCGTCTTCATAGGTGTGTAGGCTGTGAACAATTTCATCTAGGTGCCGTGGAATCGGCTTTGCTACAGGCTATTGTGTTTCTGCCCGCTCTGAATGTCACATAAAAAGCCAACAGAGGCTTCAGGGGAATTAAACAGACAGGAACAGTGCCATAAATTTGTCCGATTGCGCTCCTTGTGGAATCCAGGGCTTCGACCGGCTTTCAGAGAAGAACAGAAAGCCTGATTTACATCCGCCGTGTATTTAAACATGAACACGTTTTTTTTTTATCTGAAGCAATCTGTCTAAACAAACGAGAGGGATGAGTGATTTTAAGCTTGATAAAGAACCGACAGGCGATGGCAGCCAACAACAAACTCCTCGTGAAACAACTAACATCCAAGGCTGGCAGGCTGTATGCAAATACAACAATTAAGTCAATGAGAAACAGAGTGTTGCGAATCTTTTGGAAACCACAGCTCCCTCTCTCTAAAAGGCCCTTTGGAAGCACAAAGGAGTGAATTTATTGGCAGTGAGAGACTGCAAATGTGAAAGGCAGGCCGCTGCTGTGCCTTCAGACAAATTCAGACAGATGTTGGGACTTGTGCCCCTTACTGGATACACTGGAAAAAAAAAAAAACGTGTGGCCAGATGAAATATGGATTTTGTGAACAATACACATTAACGGTCTGCTGCTGCTGCTGCTGCGGCATTTACATTAAACGCTAGCTGATAGCTGCGAGTGAGTCTATAAAGTCGTCTGATGTTCAGGTTCACATGTGGGTAGAAGCGCTGCCTTACTAATGAGCTGGCTGAGGTGTGGTTGATGATGTTTGTCTGCGCGTTTTTTTTCCTGCAGCTTTACAAGCCGTCAAGGAGTACCGGTGCTGTCCAGATGAGCCGGGATTGCGGTGCGGTAGGTCTTTCAAGCCCACATGTCCCGCAGAGGGCATTCCTGCCGGGCAAAGCTAATAAAAAAACACTCCCAGCCCACACTGTACCCTCTCAGCACCATCCGACCACAGGGGATTGACAAGGGAGTGCCTCAGTCTTGACACAACTGGTGCCGGGTTTGCGCTGTTAATGTCATTACCAGAACATATACGTAGAAGGATGGGTCTTTCTGTAAAGAAACGCGCTTAGCCTGTTTATATATAACCCTAGGTAATACTCACAGCCGCTCCAGCTCCTTCATGTCATCGAAAGCTCCTCGCTCAATCACTGTAATCTGATTCTCCATCAGCTGTCTGCAGAAAAAGGACACACACACGTGAGCGTACTGATAAAAAGGCAAAGACGGGCTAAATCTTAGGCCGGTGAGACTTATAACTGTATACGTTTCAGCACGGCGCGCTCCACCTTTTTGCGCGTCTCTCAATCACCCGACACACAAACATTCGTGCCAGCGGTGTGGACTGAGGGCACAGTGTGGAATCTTGGCTGAGGAGCCACAGATAGCAGCCAGGAAAGTTTCCAAGGTGGTGCAGAAAGTGTGAGTCTGGGCGTTAGTGTGGTCTGTGGGGTGGGGTGGAGGTTGGGTGGTGAGGGGGGAGGGGGGGGGGGGTGTAGCAGTTTGGCTGGACACTAGACAAGACAGGAGGCCAAGGGGGGGTCAGAAACGGCTAGGTGAGCGTCACAGTCTTTACAAGTGGCCCAAATAAGGGAAAGTATGATGTGTGTCTGTGTCAGAGTTTGCAGACATTGCAAGCCTATTGCTCATTGGCCATAAGCAGATGAATAAACGCAAGAATATTTCTCACAACCCAAAGCTGTGGGGGCTTTAAATAATTAATTTGGCTCCTTGCCCTGGGTGCTTCTGTGTGAGAGGACAGCATAAGCACTCGGATTTTAAAGAACCAAAAAGCTTTCTTTGGCTTACTGGCATGTCCAGTCAGTTCGGAGCAGAAGTGGGAGTTAACACCCCCCCCCCCCCCACCCCCACCCCCTGCCGCCCCCGTATACAATGTAATGGAAAAAGGACTAAATGTAAACATCTTTTTTCACTTCATAGCTGAAATCAAACCTGCAACCTTTAAAAGACAATCAAACTTACAATTCCACAACAACGTACCTTCATCATGTGGACAAAGCCCAACATATACATACATTTATGTAATGTAAATTAAAATCTTTTATATTTTCATACCCCGGGCAGATTCCGGTTTTGACTTGAAACTGATAGACAGTCCTCCTATAGGTAAATTATTTGTATGGGCTGCATACGGATAAAGTTGCTGAGGGTGGCATACAAGGACTCTCTTTTGCAAGCAGCCACACTTTCTGTCCTACGTTGCCAGAGCCGATGCACACAGAGGAGGACTGGATAGTGTTTTGAAGTGCTACAATAACACTCTGTCAGGAAGGAGCAAAAGTTGTCCAGCAGGACACTTATAAGCAACAAGACCTTCCCTTCATTACATATACAACGGCTCTGTTGAAGGCAACCTCTCCTGTCTCCCGTGAGCACCGCAGCGCACTGTAACTCGGCAGTCCAGGCTTCCTCCCAATCGAATATAAATGCTAATCACTGTTCACACTCCATAAACATGGAGAGAAAAGTGCATTTCACCTCATATCTCTTTCTCATGAATTTAAATGGAACTGGGAAGGAAAACTGGCGAGCACTTTTGTGATGAGAAAACTTTCTTTTTTTTTTTTCTTTTTTTTTTAGAGGATAGCCTGAGGGCAACTTTTTCGCCTCCATTGTTCTGGTTTCTCTCACAGAGACTTTGCTTGCTTAGAGCAGCCAAAACGTCCAGCGTCAAATGAGAGGACATAAATCACCTCCGTTGATTTTAGCCTAACAAACCAGATGGCAGCTGACTGTAAAGATAAACCTCTGTTCTTGTTTTGTTTTCCCTTTCAGACGGTTTCTCAAGGGCCAGCGGGATCCTGCTGGGATCCCAGAGAAACAATCCAGACGGCCACGCATCTACAGGTTCAGTCCACGCTCAGTGTGGATTGTACGCATGGTTCCCGGGAAGGGTGAGAGAGTCCGAGCTCAAGGAACCTCGTGCTCTGGCAAGGAGCGCCTCCAAACTTGCTGGTGACAAGTTGGCAACATCAAGGTATTTAACCTCCACACAAAAAGGAAGCAGAAAAAGATACACAAGAGGGGAAGGAGGCGATGAGGGGGGGGGATGGGGCAAGTTGTGACAAGGAGTGAAACTTTTCCAGCTTTGCAGGGCAAGTAGGAATTATGCTCAGCTCATGTTACTTTTAAAACATGTTCAGGTCTACACAGCTTCCCTTTACGGAGCGTTTTTAACACCTAAGGCATTACTACCAAGCTTGTGCACACCATGTAGTCATAGAGACACTTTTATAGCTACTTTATTACATGAAATCAGAAGTGCTTTGTAATTATACCGCAGAGAGAGTCAATGACTTCACCTGAATGTGCTAACCGGGCTGAGAGCCTATTTAGGAGCGCCGCCGGTGTCGATATTGAAGCAAAGTCAGTGTGCGTGTGTACAATAGGTGCTGCTAAAATAAGCAGAGAAGTCCATTACATCGCTAGTTGGAGTTACTCCGTAGCTTAATGTACTTCTGAGTGGGACTCTTGACGAAAGCATTGCCACTTCACTGGGTTTATGCTAATCTGAGCAGAAAGTGTGACGAACTGCGAAGTGAAGGGTTACATACAGCTCAGGCACGCATGAATAGATAAACAGTGACACACAGTTAAACATCTCATCATTACACGTGAACACAAAGGTAACTGCTTACAGCACTCTGAGGTACTTCAGGCCAGCAAAGTCACTCTTGGTGATGCGTGTGAGGTTGTTTCCGTTCAGCTCCCTGCAAAGATAGACATGCAAACATGGATTAATAATTCATCTCTTCTCTCTTACTGGACTTGCATAACCTGGGGACTAAAGGAACATAAAGCTGCATGGAGGGACCTTGGACTTTTGATACATGATGCACAATGCTAGCAGATGCAGCTGCACACTACGCACACATACAAAGGGAGCTTAGTTCTTCAGCACAGCATACACCACTACATGTACAGTGTGTTTATCTAAGTCTAGGTCAATTCCCAAGTCTCTGAGGGGCAAGTCCAAGTCATATCTCTCATTTTTGACGGACTGAAGGGTGCGTTCCACCCTTCAGCCTACGTGGGAAATCTTACTCCTGGGTGTTGAAGAGGAGGCTCCACCTGATTGTTGAACCTCAGACCCAGGAGGAGCAATGCGGCTTTCGTCCAGGCCGTGGAACAGTGGACCAGATCTTTATCCTCATGGAATTGCTGAGGAGATCATGGCTGTGGTGCTCATGGACAGGATCTAGAAGCGTGGTCATGGAGAGGAGAGGAAAGGGTCTTGTTTGGGAATCTCGGAATCACATCTTTGTTTTTTTTTTTTGTTTTTTGCGAATTATGTGGTTCTGTTGGCTTCCTCGAGCCATAACCTCCTGCATGCACTGGTGCAGTTCGCTGCTGAGCGTAAGGCGGTCAGGAGGAGAGTCAGCTCCTCTAAGGAAAAATGTAGATTGCCCCCTCTGGGTTGGGGGTCTGTGCCTCAAGTGGAGGAGTTTAAGCATTGTGGTGTCTTGTTCACGAGTGATAGTAGGATGGACCAAGAGATGGACAGATGGATTAGGGCTGGATCTCCAGTAAGGCTTGTGCTGCTCTAGTCTGTTGGAGTGAAGAAAGAGCTGAGCCAAAAGCTATCGATTTACCAGTCCGTCTATATTCCAACCCTCACCTATAGTCATAAGGTATGGATCATGACTGAAAGGATGAGATCCCGGATACAAGCAGCTGAAATTAGCTTCCTCTGGAGAGTAGTGAGACTCAGCCTTAGCTAGGGTGAGGAGCTCTGCTATCTGGGGGGAGCTCAAAGTAAAGCTGTTGCTTCTCTGCATCAAAAGGAGCCAGTGGAGGTGGTTTGGGTGACTCCTTTTTGAGGGTTTTTCTGGCCACTTTGCACTGGTAGAAGACCTCGGGGAAGACCCAGAACTTTCTGGAGGGACTATATGTATCCCCTCCGCCCTGGGAATGCCCTGGGGTCCTCCATAATGAGCTGGGGGATGTCACTGGGAAAGATAATGTCTGGGTTTCTCTCCTGGACCTGTTGCCCCCATGACCCGATCTTTAACAAGTCAAGCTGCAAATCTTTGAGCAGCAAATCCAAGTTAAGTGCCAAACATTTGAAGAACAAGTCAAAGTCATGTCTGAAAGAAACAAGTCGAGTACCACATATTTGAAAGAAAAATCTAAGATAAGATCAGTTTTTTGGGGCCAAGTCCAAGTAAAATCCCAAGCTTTTGATGGGTGAGTTTAAATCTAAACCCAACTCTTAGAGGGACAGACAAGTCAAGCCCCTTTGGGGCTTCACTTTGGGGGGGGGGGGGGGGCAAGTCTACCTAAGTCAAGCAACAAATATCTGAGAAGCAAACACAAGTCAGTTCTCGAGTCTTTGAGGGCTGTCCAAATCAAGGACTGGGTTTTTGAAGGCTGAGACCAAGTAAAGTCTGAATTTTTTGCTAGTTTCACTTCAGGCACCAACTGCTCTGCGTAAAACAGATTAGCCGTGGATTATAAATTCAAATTGTGTCCAATTTTATCCTTTGACTTAATTTAACATAGCAATATCTAAAATAACTTATTAAAGCAAACATATTTACCACAAAAGGAATACAGATATGCATGGAGCAAAGTCTTTAGTCTTTAGAGCAAAAATCTGAGTTTGTACTCTGTTTTTCTGGCTTAATTACGATCAGACTCAAGTCCCCATCTCTGACTAAGGCTATAATCTAAAAGGAGAAAGTTGATGTTTTTTTATGAAACGTAATGTCAAATGTACCATACATTTCTGGGCCGACTGTAGAAGGTGAAGTTAAAGGGAAGTTCAAGCCTAGTTCTAATTCCATTGGGAAACATTAAGCAGTGCTGTTAAAAGGAGGCCACATTTAAACTGCCTGGGTGCCTTTTTATTCCACATCTACCACCAGCACACACACACACACACACACACACACACACACCCTCAAACACTCCCTGCTTTCTATCCACCATGTCCTTCTACAATTGCCGGGGATTAGCAGGAGCCAGCGGAGGGGATTTGAGTGGGGCTGCAAGGCCAGAAAGCTAAGTGCTGCGGATATAATTGAGCAACCTCCCTGCTGAGAGCTAACCATCACTGCAAAAAAGAGGGACAAAATAACAACATAATCGGAAAACAAAGATTTTTAATTGACTTGTGATTTCCATTGTTAGACAGGTAATTCCAAAAAGTACTGCAAATGCAGCCACTGACAAAACAGTTGAGCACCCAGAAACTTAACTCTTGTCAATTTCACGCTGAGCGTCATCATGCTGCTATTACACACTTAGTAGTAGGCCGGATTTTTATTAAACACGTGGGGGGAAAGCACGCAAACCATAATGAAACAAATTTTAAAAAGTGCAGAGTTTCTCACTTTGACGCAGTTTGTAAGTATAATGTCTCCACCCTTCTCTGAACCCCCCAAACCCACTCTCCAAAAGAAAAATCTGGCTTGAAAATCTACACTGAAGCACAGGTCTCTCTCCCTCAGTCACTTTCTCGTCTAATGACCACTCGAGGGACTGTAGCGCTATGCAGCACGAAAGAAAACGGTCATTACTGACAGATGGTGCATGCATGTGCACACAAGCATGTGTGTGTGTGTGTGTGTGCTTTATATATATATATATATATATATATATATATATATATATATATATATATATATATATGCAGGTGCATTGATAGGCAGAGTAACACTGCCACGGAAAAATAAATAACGGACTGGGCTTCATTAGCTTGGGTTTCGGCACACACATGTGGTGCTCATTACAGGTGCTTACGCAGATAGACACACACAGATACACAGTCTTCGGGATTTCCAGTGTCTTATCTTCAGGGTGGTCATTCCTGACGAGACCCGGAGGACATTTAAACAGAGGAAGATTGAAGATGAGGAAGAGAGAAAGAGAGAGAGAGAGAGAGAGAGAGAGAGCGAGAGGGGAGGTTTTGTATATGTGGAAAAATTACTCACACGTAAACAACAAAAACCTTCTCTACTTTCAGCAATTAGGCTTGTTTTGCATTACTCTACAGATGACTTATAAAACTGTTATGCTTGTGCTGTTGCAATCTGTAGACCAAACAAAACAACCTGTTCTGAGACAGTGCGTTCTTTAAGCATGTCCAGGAAGGCTGCACGATTTGGACATTGCTTTGATGTCTCAAACACTTTGACGGTAGGACCACGGAATACAAAACAACAAACACTACATTAAAAGAGATATTCTGCTGATATTCTGTTAAAAGAAAACAAGAGGTTAAAACATCTCTCGGCATATTCACTTAGAATAAATTCAGGTTTTGTGAGAGATCCTGGAGGCTATTCTGGTAAGGGCCAAAACATCAATGGACTTCAGCGTCTCAAAACAACTCCAAACTCTAAAACATCACAGCGTGTTTGCAAGTACTACTTTATGAACCTTTAAACCATCGTCACATTTGCTGGTGAAGATTCTCAGTCATTCAAGTCATGATCATTCCAAAAAAAAAGGCAAAAAAACAAAACAACTGGACCTTTTTCCAAAGTTTGAAGATGTTAAAGATGTAACTCTTTTGGAGTGGTGATCTACTTAGAAGCTGATGATTATTAGCGCTGGAAATGGAGGAAGAAGGTGGTGGATGTGATCTTCCTGTTTTAAACGCGTACTGAGAATGCAACATTTAAAACATTTGCAAGTAAGACTCAGGGTACAGGGATTCAAAAAGCTATAGTGTTATAACACTTCAATTGTAGAGCACTTTATAGCTTTTTTTTTAATAAATCACTTTTTTAAGTTATTACTAAAACCAGTAACTCAAAAACTGCTCAATGCAAACATGACGAGTGTTAGGAGGTTCATAAAACAGCGTTTGCATAAACCACTGTGACGTTCTTGTTTTAGAGTTGAGTTGATTTGCTTTGGTCTTGGTCCCCACTGGATCAGGATTTACACTAAGTGATGATGCTATAAGAATGATCAACTATATGTAATATATTAACTCCTTGTATATGTTTAAAACCTGGACTATCACTTTAAACACACAGAAGTGTGATGCAGAAGTAATAAGAGTAAAAAAAGCTATAAAACAGTTTTTGGTCTTTAAATCGAAGCATTGGTGGCTCGTCATTGAAATCATCAGTCAGTTGTTGTGTTTTGAGTTGTTTAAGATATGCTCTGGAATTGGCCTGAGTAGCTGATGGTCCTCTGACCATCTTCCTGATTTTCCAAACTAAGATCGGTGTCTGTTGCAAGTACGTCACGGATATCTACTCCATAAAAGTCTACTCTCTAAAAACGCAAGCGATCCCTTTAGGGATTGGCCGCTTAAATTCACCTAAACAACTCTGATATGTATTATTTCTTACAATTCCTTACTGTTATATCAGATGGTTATTTTGCTTTCAGGGTTTTTTTCACAGAAGAAGCTTTCAGGTGGCGCAACGCTTTCTAGCTCAATTTCCTCTGCTTCTGTGCACATAATGGCAAAATGCAAATGCGACATTGGTTTAAAGGTTCATATAGTAGAGTTAGCAAAAAACACAGAGATGTTTGTGACATTGAGGGATTTTAAGGCTGTAAAAGTCCACTTTAGTCTTGGCTTCTACAAGACTAGCCATTGGCGTGTGCCTTCAGGACTAACTACTAATCTAGATTTATACTAAATGAAAATATCTGAAAGTTATCAGATGCAGTTATGTTATTTATACCCATCTAAGAAAATCTCCAACATTTCTGAACCATTCCTTGAATCGAAAAAGTTTGAAGAATAAGAACTTCAGGCATGCACGCGCTCTGCTTACTTCAGCAGGGTTTATCTCTGTGTTTATTCTCCAACTAAATAGAAGCAAAGTATGCCAAACTCATACACAATGTTTCAAAGGACAAATGTGCTATTAGTTACAGAATTGGTCACTGCTGTTTTTTTTTTTTTTTTCTTTTCCAAATCAAAGGAAGCCAAGCCAAAACGTCTGGCATCGCAGTAAAGGCACGTCAACCTATTTCGTAGACACATGTTTTTTTTTAATTTTTTTTTTACTCTAACTCTGGACAGACTTTTGCATGATAGTACCGCAGTATTACTTTAGAGCCTGAAAATTATTAACTATCATTCCAAATTCCTACAGCGAAGGATTTCCACCTCCGACTGCTTCACTCAAATCCATCCCATCCTCTGGAAACCTCTGGCAGGGAGAATTCCCACTGCTGACACACTTCCTAGGGAGAGTTTGGATTTATGACATCACTATCCTAATCCCTCTTCATCTTCCACACCGAGCTGATTGATGCTGGTGAATTTTTCCTGGTGCAACTTCCCCCCGGGTGGACACAGGGCAGCTTTACTCCGCTACTATAGATGTCTATAACTCAAAGGGGGCTCTGAGCGCTGCTACAGTACTGAAAAACCCATTAGGTTTATTTGTGCCAGCTGCCGGGAGTCCTGCGCAGAGCCTGGTTATGGACCTGTTTCGAATTGAGCTGCGCAAAAATGAAAGACTAGTGTAAGGAAGGTAGAAAGAGTTTATAACAGGCAGAATGAGCTAATGTGCCGTGCTTTGAGGAAGGGATATAACTTAAACACACAAACTTGGAAAATACGCGAAGCCTTATTTTTAACGGGGTCTCTGAGTACACTTTAGCTCCTTATCCTGTTGTTAACTCAGCGCACAGCTGTGTTCAATTAATGGTAATTAGCATGCAGTTAATCAGCACTCTAATTAAGATGCACATCACTAAAGCTCAAAAAAAAGAAAACTACTCCAGCAAAGTTTTTATTTTATTTTTAAATATCCTGATAAAATCCAAAATAACGCGTTCTTTTTCTCACATCAAACAAGTGCAACGCTGGGTTATGACTGAATGAGGGCCATGAGGACAAAGTAGCAAACATTTATCATTTATTTAGTCAATTTAAAAAAAAAAAAATCCTAACTGGGACTTTACATCAGGTACGTGTGACTGTGCAAAAGACGGTCAAAGCTATTTTTCTCCAGCAGAGATTCAGATAACACTGGTGGTACTCGGGCTGGCTTCAGAGGTAAGGAGAAGAATATTTGGTATCTATGATGCACAACATATACAGATAAAACCTGATGTTTCCAAACAATGAATAAAAAGACACATGATCCTTTTTTCTTGCATTCAGGAATTAAATAAGGCAAAAAAAAAGAATCCTGTTTGAGGTCAGTTATGATGACAAAATTATTTCTATTTGCTACGTACAAAAATTAGTTATAACCTTAAGAAATATTTCTATTGGAGAATTTTGTATCACCTTTTTCAAGTTATTAAGTTTTATACACACTAAGATAACTATGTCTTTAAACAATTTATGGTAATGGAGGTGCCATGGTGTTGTACGGTTCTGATAGGATAAATAATAGAGTTTATTGGAGGCACAATTCAGAGTATAATATCAAGTCAGTTACATTTCTGGAGTGTTGATCTGGTCACTTCAGTAGTAGAGGGGATTGTTAATTGGCATAGGGTGTTCTGGTGTTAATGAAATAAACAACAGGTTTACTAAAAGGGAAATGACAAGACAACCCAAAAAAAACAGGTATGGTGTAGCAGGTGGAGGCAACAGACATTTCTCCTCCTCCTCATTTGTTTTGTTTTGAATGCTCTTCAGTAGTTGTGCTTTTGACCAGGGTCAGTGTCACTACTGGCAGCATCAGACGAAACCTGGACCTCTACAGAAGTTGCACAGGCAGCCCAACTCCACCAGGATGGCACATCAATACATGCCGTCGCCAGAACGTTTGCTGTGGGTCCTTAAGAGCATGGAGGAGACTCCAGGAGATGGGCAGCTACTCTGGAGGGCTGGGCAGGGCCGCCAGATGTCCTTAACCCATCAGCAGGACCAGTATGTGCTTCTTTGTGCAAGGAGGAACAGAGTGCGTACTGCCAGAGCCCTACGAATGGACCTCCAGCGGGCCAGTGGTGCTCTAACCAAACCCTTGGAAACTGCCTTCCTGAGGGAGGTCTAAAGGTCTGACATCCTCTAGTAGGCCCTGTGCTCACTGCCCACCTGGCACCGCGGAGCTCAACTGGCATTTGCCAGAGAACACAGAAAATGGCCGGTTCAGTTCTGGCATCCTGTTCTTTTTCACGGATGGGAGCAGGTTCACCCTGAGCTCATATGACAGACATTAAAGGGTCTGGAGGAGCTGCGGTGAACGTTATGCTCCTGCAACATTGCTCAGCGTGATCAGTTGGGTGGTGGATCCGTGTTGGTCTGGGGAGGCATATCCATGGTGCAGTTGCTTCAGTGACATTTCAGCAAAATGGACCAAGGACAGCCAGCAGGATTGTGTTATTTCTAGTTGAGAATTAGGTGTATTTAATGTATTTGTGTGTCAAAATAATCACCGCTGTTCCTTTTTCCTGGGACTATATCGTCAATAAAAAGAAAATTCCTTTGTTCCGTTGTTTTTTTTTTGTTTGCCTTCAGCTTGGAAACAAGACCGTGAAACGTTCTCAGTCTTTCAGGTCAAAGTTGTTTCAGACTCTAAACAAGGCCATCGAGGGAAGATTATGTCTATGCATTCTGCCCAACCTTCTCTGATAGTACATCTAACGGTCACATTCAGGTGCCTAATTTTTTTTCTAAGCTGTCTTTCTGCCACAAACGGCAAAAGAACATTTGTCCTGAACAGCTTTAGCCTAGCAGGAAATAGAGAAACCTGCTGATTGAGGAATGGTGGCAAGGCGCTCTCCAAACTGCACGCTGTGGAAACAATCTGATAACGAGAACCCCGAGGCTGTACAACGTAAAACACGGATGCCCATTAATCACAACTACAGGCTAATATCGCCGTTTGAGCAACAGACCGGCGACCAGCCTCCCCCCCGATGAACGAACATGCGGAGAAGCTGCAAACAAGCAAAACATTTCTCCTCCAGATTGGACGGCATATGGAGGTGACAGCCATGAAACGCACAGGTGGGCAAGAGAGCAGGGAAGCAATGTAGTCACTAAGAAATGGAGAGAAGACCTAGCAACTCTGACAGGTTTGTTAGCTGTCTGAAAGTGACGGTGTGTAGCAGTGTGGTCGAGTGTTGCGAGTAAAACCAAGGAGAGCTGCAAAAAGCTGACAGACTGTCTGGGAAATGTCAGCAGAGGGATGAAGTCTCTCTAGAGCTGCTGGAGACGGTGGCCTACATACCAGCTGAGCAGACATGCTTTGGAATCAGTCGGCTCCATATGATGTTGTCATACTGTGCTCGCAAAAGTATTCACACCGCTTGAACTCGTTCTGTATTGTTGCTACATTGCAACCACACGTATGATGGGCATAAACAAACAAGTGCAACTGTGATTACTGATAAATAAAAATCTAAAAAGTGCGGTCGGCCTTTGTGTTTACATTATCTCACAAAGGTTAGTACACCCCTCACATTTTTTGCCAATATTTTATTATAGCTTTTCATGGGTTAATACTGAAGACAGGACATACACCGTGAAATAGTCAGTGTACAGCTAGTATAATAGTGTAAATTTGCTGTCAACTCGCTGTTATTGTTTAAAGCATTGAGTGTGTGTGTGTGTGTGTGTGGGGGGGGGGGCACACCATAAACTGTACACTGCATCAAGTTGGTCGTCTGTCGTCCCAGAAGGAACTCTATCCTGAAGATGATGCAAAAGAAAGCCCACAAACAGTTTGCAAGGGCATGGATTACTGGAATCATGTCCTGCGGTGCAAATCACCCTGAACATATCCCCCCAAGAAAAAACATGATACTGGCAGCATAATGCTGTGGGAAAACTTTTCTTCTGCAGAGAGACAGAAGCTTGTCAGAGTTAATGGGAAAATAAAGGGAACTAAATAAAGGACAACCAAGGGGCTGCAAAATGTCCATGTTCCAGTAGGACAATGAGTAGAGCAGAGCTAAAACGATCGCAGCTATTAACAAAACAGATTAGTGCGTTACAATTTCCAAGTCAAGAGCTTGAACTATATTTGTAATGAAGAGTAGGCTAAAAATGTATTTTCTGGTTGGCGCTGGATTTTACCAAGTGACTATGGAGAAAAGGGGGATAATCACAAAAGCAGAGCAGACTTGTTAGATTTTTTTTTATTTGCAAAGTATTTCGTAAACCGTGTATCTTTCTCTTCTTTCCTCTTGACAGTTATGCGTTGCTTTCTTTTGGTCTATCACATACAATTAATTCACTGAAGTGTGTGGTTGTAACTTTATGAGAGAGAGAGAAAGAAAGAAAGAAAGAAAGAAAGAAAGAAAGAAAGAAAGAAAGAAAGAAAGAAAGAAAGAAAGAAAGAAAGAAAGAAAGAAAGAAAGAAAGAAAGAAAGATAAACCCACAGTGGCCACAATGTTTAACCTTACTGGAACACTTCTATCCACACTGAGAGGTCAGATTTCTGCTCGGCTCGGGCAAAAAACATCTCTCTCCATTGACATGTGGTTTTCAGACAAGCAGTTAATGCCGTCAACTGTACATTTTTACTGCGTGTGTGTGTGTGTGTTGATAATTATATAAGTGCACTTGTGTGCGCGGTGGCTGTCTGAGTGTGTTTTCCTCACTCGTGGGCTCCTCAAGGCCTATTTACAGTTTTCATTCTGCTCAGTCAGGCCTCAGGAGCAAGATTACTGATAGGAAAGTTAAACATCAAGTAGATCGCTCACAGAAACACACACACACACACTGTTCTTTCTCACAGCCCCGACCACCGTGGGGTGCTCTCCGTCCTGTAGCGGCTTTCTCCCTGTATAAACACCGACCGGTACAAATGCATCTGTTTATAAGGAATATAAAAATAATTCATGGTGCAAAAAAAAAAAAAAAAACAAGAAATAGGAATGGCAGAAACAAACGGGACGAGGAAAAAAAAGCAAAAGACAGGAGAAACAGAGGCGGCTGATCAACCTTGTTTAGGTTAAAGGGAAATCAATTAAACATCTGTTCCTATATGCGGTGCTGCTACAGAAGGGGAGGGAGAACACACACGTACGAGACGCTGCAGCGAGGGCCTGCACTGAAGGTCCTTTCATGGTCCATGGTGTATCTGTAGTTTGTTCAGCCACAGACTTTGAGGTTCTGTTGTGGCGTTTCATTCTGTATGAAGGCGTTTAGGCCGTATGAACGTGCACTCTGACTGTGAGAGGGGATCGTGTGGATAAAACATCTGTGCTCGGCCGCGTCTGTTGCGTTTCATTAGAAGGCAGGCAGAGAACTGGGGAAACATTTGCCTCACAAATGTTCATTGACAACTGGTAATTTGATTTATGCTTGGTCTGAGCCAGAGTCTTTCTGTTGGTCCCTTTGAACAGAGAGCCCATGGGTGTCGCCTCCCACAGAGCCCGCTGATAGCAGCGTTTCACCTGCTCCGCACTGACAACCGCTCCACAGCTGGCAGATCACACCCTGCCTATCAATTTATCTCTCAATCCAGTTTAAGTAGCAGAGATCAAAGATAATTTAGTGACTGTTATTCAAACAGCTATGGATGGTCATCGTCGTCTGTCAAAGCTTGTGAGGTTTTGAAATGGGGTTCTGGGTAGTCACTATCAGCAAACAGTCCGGGTTAGGAAGAGTCAAGGTGTGGCTTTCTTGCTCAGTGGATTTCAATAATGCTGCTCAAATGTCTCCTAGTGTTTCAATACAACTCAGTTTATAACTCATGTGCTTAGAAATATGGTGACAACAGTTTGAGTTTTTTTTTTAGATTCATCAGGTCTGACCAGTGATCGACCGGTCGGAAACTCAGAAAAATCAGTAAACTCCTCATCTTAACCATTGTCAGCTCGCACTGGTAGCAGCGCTCCTCATAATGGGAGCTGTTACTGAAGGAAGGAGACTAAACGGTAGCCATCGAAAAAACTATTTAAAGGAAGATGTCAAGAGAAGTCTGTGGCTCATCCAGGCAGCAAGAGAGCGAGACTTTAGTCGGATAACAGAAAGGCTCTTTGGAATACAGCAAATGGGACTCTAGTTTATCCTTCTGAGTTTCCAAACCCCGTCCTTCATGGAGCCTTCTGGATTCAGAAATGTTGGCAAATCTCAGAGTTGAGGTAAGGATCTATATTCTCTAGAAAATAAACATGAAAACCACTGTTCTTGTAACACTAGCTACGCAAACCACACTATTAACTGAATATAAGATGATAAAGCCATTGCAAAATCAAGACACAGGAAATCTCACATCATCCATTAAATTTGATTAATGTATCTGTGGTTTATTTATACAAAATAAAATTGTAATAGTCATAAAAAATATAGTTTTGAAGGATAGTTTTTGCGGAGGGTCCGTGAAGATCGGTGTGTCTCAAGCTGGTACAAAAGTGCATTGCGATACATTGTGTGAAACATCATGGTGCGCGTTGATCCTGCTCTGCTTGTGATGCAAACGTAATGCGGATTAAAAATCTGTCAAACAGTTTTGGCTTGAAGCACCTCTCTGAAACAAGCCAGACTGTTAGCTGCATCGCTTCCTGAGGAACTTGTCCCCATTCCTCAACCTGAGATCAATCTGATTTCTGTTTGCTGCGGTTGAGTTACCGATGACGAGAAATAATTGCCAGAAATCACCTTTAGATTATAGCTTATTAGAGTTTTTTCCAGTTTGTGGAGAATATCCACGCATGAGCTTTCTTACCGACTCATGATGTAAAGTTAATGACTTTTGCTAATATCCTAACTCTAATTTACAGTAAAGTATACCAAACAAATCAAATTCCTCTGTAGTGCCGCCAACAATAAATAAACTTGTCTTAAGCACGAGTGCCTTGACAAGTGTGAAATGTAGATTACGACGACACATCTAGCCACTCTAGCATCTGAGTGTTTCGCTTACGCACGCTTTAACACACAGCCTCTCCCACCGTCCACTTTTTACTCTTTAGCTTATTGCCATCGCGCCAGTGGGGTTGCTGGTAAAGTGAGTCTTATGAGAAAAAATATATAAAGCAATCTAGGTGGATACTCAGAAATTCCCTTTTTACAGTCTGCTGAAAGGCGGCGAGTCCCCGGCAAAGCGAGGCAATCACACATGTGCTCCCCGACGTGCTCAGGCACATACATCATTCTGTATATATATGCGTGCCAGTCAAACAGATTTACACTCAAAAAATGTATACGCTGGGCTTGAAAGGTGATTTCTTTTTTTGGCAACGCTCGCACTTCTCGGCTGATAAGGTCATTTCTCAGGTTCTCCTGGGTGTCGTCAAACACATCCATAGAGAAGCTGTACTCATCTGGAGAGCAGGCGCCAGGGTGAGTGTGGACACGCACCAGCTGGCTTTGATGCTTAGCGGTCAGCCGTCGCTCTGCTTAGACAAGCAACAATCGGGCCGTACATGTAATGTTACGTGTAAAAAGGTGACTAAGTGCTCGGGTCAAATGCAAAATAAAAACAGTAGAGCGGCGGAGGATAAACCGTGACCTGGAGAGGCTACCTGAATATTGACACCGTATTCTGACAGGGAGAAGAAAAAAAGAAAAAAAAAAAAAAAAGCAGTGAACCTTGTTAAAATGGTAGAATATTAAGAAAGTTAGAGAACACAGAGGAAAAGAGGGCAGCCACCTGAGAACTGAACCGAGACGCTCACAGCTGTGCTGGAAAGCCGGTGAATTGAAGTGATCCGGTCCCAGGCCTGTAATCTCCCAATGATCCACTGTGCATAAACCTTCTCCTATTATGATCTTTATTCCAGGCATTCTCCCTCCTCACAGGATTATCAGCAATGAGAACGGATAAATTAGGCTGTGAAACGGAGCCTGAATAAGATTCTGTACTCGCCGGCGCAGGACCCTTCTTGCCCTCCGCAGTAAATACTGTAATCCTTTAATTTATTACTCCTCTGTTTAGTTCATCAGTTTAGTTTCCTTTCATCAGTGATTACCTCCTTTATGCTAACGCTTACCTCATTTCTCTGCTCCCCACCCTAGCCAGAGCTCGCAGGTACAGCGGGCCGGCTGTGTTCAGCCACGCCACGGTAAATTATGGATCAGCTGCCCGGTGAGCTGTCAGTCGTGCCGGCTCTGTGCTTTTGCCAAAAAACGCTGCGGGCGAAACCTGGCAAAAGCAATCCCACCTCCAATCCCTCAAAGCTATCAAAGCCACCGCGAGCCCCTCAACCAGCACTAAACCCCCCCCCCATGTGTTATCATCCAGCATTACTGATTCGCGGCACGCAGGCATATAAAACATATGGAGGCACATGCCCAAGTTTATGAATAAACAAAAGAAAACACGTGCATATGGTGCGCAGCCTCCGTCTCCTCTATTCTGGAAGAGCTCCAAGACGTCCTCTGATCTGAGAACAAGGTATTTTCTGGCCCGTAATAATCGTAGTTGATTTTTTTTTTCACAATTAGATGAAAGAATCTACATTCTTTAGGACTCATAAATCCTCTCATTCTGCACATCAACTCATTAACATTAATTACAGATGAGACAAACATTTGAGCTGAGCAGCTTGACTGTTGATGTGATATCTGTCAAACAAAAGGGCTCAGAGCGAGTCACTTTCATCAGCACTACAGATATTCTTTTGTTTGAGTCGGATTTCAGCGCGGTAGTCGAATCAATATGATATTCACCAGAATCAATCATTTAAAAGTCTAACTGCAAAATATGAAGAGAGCAGAGGGGGGGGGGGTGAAGTGACAAAATGATGCAAAGCGGAGGCGGAGGGGGACAAAGGGGCCGTAGACCCATATTTGGCAGAGAGTGGTTTTAACACCTGGAGCTCACAGTCTTATTACAGCCTCCGGTCTGACGAGCACAGGGGTCAGACCTGATCCAAACCCACACCGACAAGTGCAAATGGGATTTCTCTGTCTGTGTCAACAGCCTCCGTTCACACAGTGAACTCCACAAGCGCATACACTTTTTAGAAAAAAAAAAAAAACACGGTGCTTCCCTAAAAACAAGCATCATTCTCATTAAAACACATTTAGGAGCAGAACAGCCTGATAATTTGGGTGTGTTTCCAAAAACATTTATCTACCCTGGCTAGGTTTTCTTTCTTAGAGAGATTTTAATCTCAGTGGGACTTCCTGGTTAAATGTAGGCATAGGCGGTTCTAAACAGGGTCCAGTGCCCCTGTAGAACTGGTCGGTCCCCCTGTTATGGCCCCTGGACTGAAGTAATAAAACAAAATAAATCTCTTATGATGACATGTGCTGGAACAGAAATCGTAACTCGTTGATCCCCTTTAATTTTTATTTTAATAATCATTTTAAAATTAAAATGTTTCACTTTTAGCTTCAGCCGTTCTGAGACAGGATCACAGATTTCAGGGGTCTGCAACCGGCAGTTCCAGAGACACAAGTTGCTCTTTGGCTCTGTAGCTCACCTATTATATCAAACGGTTACATTTTGACCAGTTTTTCCTGGTTTAATTTGCTTTCAGTGCCCCCATGAAAAAAACATTGCCCTCCCCCCCTCCACTTTACAGTGGGCTGCAAATCTATTCACAACCATTGAACTTTTTATCGTTTTTTTTTTTTAGATTACGCCAATAAACATCACCATAGACTTTTCTTACAACAAAGATACAAAGTGAAGCATAATTGTAAAGTGAATTGTGTTAATTCACGGTTTTCAAAACCTTTTATCCAGGTGTGTTTTTTTTTTTTTTGCTGCTGGAAGGTGAAGCTTCACTCAGTTCTAAAGTGTTTTGCAGCCTCTGACAGGGTTCCCTCCAGTATGGCCCTACATTAGCTCCATCTATCTCCTCATCAATGCAGCTTCTATCATTTACACCAAAGAGTTGAATGAACTTCTGTCTCATATGTTTGTGGTATCCCCCACATGGCTTATGGCAAAGAAACAAGACTTATTTTGATCTTTTTTACTGCACCTCTTGAAATAAGGCCAGAATTGAGAAGAGCTTGACAAACGGTTCTCCTTTTGACAGATTCGCGCACCTGAGCGATGGATCTCTGTAGCTCCTCCAGAGTTACAATGGGCCTCTTGGCTGCTTCCTTGATTACTCCTCTCACTCCCCAGACTGTCATCCTAGGCAGTCGGCAAAACTCCTTCCATCTTCAGATGAAGGACTGAAGCTGTGAGATGCTCAAAACCTGAGATATTGTTTTAACCTTAACCCTGCTTCAAGCTTCGCCCACAACGTTATCTCTGAGGAGTATGGGTAGCCCTTGAGTCTTCATGATGCTGTTTGTTCACTGATGTTCTCCAACAAACCTCTGAGGCCGTCACAGAAAAGCCGTGTTCATACTGAGATTAAATTATCTACAACAGGACTCTAAGTGTTGGCCTTCTGAAGGCAATTGGTCAGAGTGAATTTTGTTCAGGTGCATCAAAGTAAACAGGGCTGGATTTAAATAGACGTCACTTTTGGTACATGGGCTGAATCTATAAAGAGCTTTTCTAGTCATGCTGACCATCCAGACCATCATTCAGCCAGCAGCACTCTCCAACGCCCACGCATTTATGCACCGATACGCATCTGGGTAAAGCAATTCACATATAAGTGCCTTGCCCCAGAGCACATCGACATATGGCAGGATGAAGCTGGAATCAAACCCACAACTTTTAGGTTACAAAATGTCTTTTCCAAATTTTTCCCCCCTTTCCAGATTCGTATTTGCAAAAAGAATGACGCACTATTTTTCCTTATGTTTAACATGTTGCTCTGTCACAGTAACTCTGTGGCCAAGACGGGAAAAAGTCCAAGTGATGTGAATCCTGTTGCAAAGTCACCAATAATGCTCAACCTTTTGACCGCAGCGTCGGTTACAAGCGGTCGCTCATTAATGACGCCCCCCCCCCCCAAAAAAAAAAAACACCCATAAATCTAGAACTGCACATGGGAGCATCATGTGTGGCCAACTGGGCCGCGTTGATTCGCTCACTCCTCTTGATTAATCACCCAACACAAAAGCTCGCGCAGAGACTAGTTTCTATTGTTAAACCGAGCGGCCCGGCGGAGACCGGCCGCCCTCTACATGAAGAAAACCCACCCGTGAAAAGTAGAACTAGTGACCCAGGAATGTATTAGGTAACTGTTACGCAGAGCATGTTTAAAGCGCGACATCCTCAGCGTTGAACGTGATTCCAAAGAGATGCTCTACATGACCCACGAATGCACAGGCAACTTTTACACAGAAATGCTCTTTGAGGGGAAGGCGCGGGGAATATTTCCAGCGTAAATGGCCATTTGTCTGAAAGGAAGTCACAAAATGACCATGTTTCCTCCCCGGTTCACTATTAAACCAGTGTTTGCATGTATGCAACGCGGACGGGGGGGGTGGGTGAAAAATAACAGGGCTGTTCTTAGAAATTAAACGTGGAAAGGCATGAAATATGCAGCCAGCTCCCACCATGCCATCACTGATGCCTCTGACACAGGCTTTCTCTCTGCTCCGTTCCCACCGCATGTTTTATTCACGGCCGATATTCTGAAAGCTGAAACAGAACAATCTATTTTCCCCACACTTTGCGCTCCCTCTGATTTCGCAGATGAATATTTCAGGGGAACGTCAGAGAAGATGGAGAAGCGCCCCTCTGCAGGGCCGGCGTCCGGCTAACGCCTTTTCACGAGACAGCTTAGGTGATCCGTGCACAGGACTCACTTGAGCAGCAGATTTGCCTAATTTTCTGCCTGATTTAACAATTTGGGGAGTTAGTGTTCAGGACATGGGGCAGAGAGAAAGGAGGAGAGGACAGCGCACGAGTAGAGAGGAATTGAAAAAGGGAAGAAAGGTAGATGAAGACAGAGAGAGCAAAGACAGCCGGACTGGTGAGACATTTCTTTAAATGTCACAGATCCTTTCATTTCAGGGAACTTAAGTTGTTAAACTTGACACTAGAGTGGAGCAAAATTAGACGCAACTGTTTTCTAAATGAGCATAAAAATGCAAAAAAAAAAAACACCACATGAAAAAAGTTTAAACAAACAGATAACTAAATACCAGATCCATACAGAAATATGAAAGAAATAAAAAAAGACAGGAACACATCTGCTCCTGCTTTTTTTCACCCCCCACAGTCTCTGATGTCTATTTATACCTGACTGGAATGCCAGTGAGTGACTGGCTGCCTGATTGGCACATTCACACATGCACTCATGCACAGCGTACACAGGCAGGGCTATTGTTCTGCTTCCATCTAAAGAAACTCATGTGCGCCACAATAACACAGCCTGAGTGGAAACAATTGGAAGATTATAAGCAGCCCGACGGCTCCTCTGCCATGGATACACACACACACACACACAAGGAGACAGGAGAAGTAGAGGTGGCACTCACAGTCTCTCAGTGTTGCGGGGGATACTCCTTGGCATAGTTTTGAGCCCCAGTCCGTGGCAGTCCACTGTGGTGCCGCTGCAGGTACAAAGCGCCGGGCAGGCGCTGGCATCGCCCAGCATCAGGGCAGAGAGCATCAGCAGCCACATCCACTGCCCAGCCAGCCTGCCCATGCTTGATTCAAAACTGCTGTCTTCAGCGGGCATGTTCCTAAGCCTCTTCTTCTTCTTTTTTTTCTCCCTCTCCTTACTTGTTTCTGTCCACCTCTCTTTATGTTCTCCTTCCTTTTGGCTTCCAAAAAGTCCTGCCACACCTCACAAGTCCTGCAGGAACAATTTTATTTAACTGGAGAGTATAAATAGAAGGGAGAAAAAAAAAAAAAGATCTTCCACACAAATCCTACAGATCTGATGATGCAGCTTTGATATCCACTATAATTTGCCCATGTAAAAAAAAAAGGGATGGTTTCTTTCTTTCTTTCTTTCTTTCCTTCTTGAAAACTCCTCTCTTGTCTCGTCTTTGTGGAGTTGGTGTTTGCTCTGGTCTGCATACGTCTGTCCTTCTCTCACTCAGTCCTGCTCTGCTCCGCTCGCCTGAAGAGAGAGGGAATAGGGAAAGAGCAGAAAGGAAAAAAGCCAGTCTCTCTCTCTCCCCCTTACACACACACACACACACACACACATACACACACACCAGTCATCCATCACAAGGATCTACAAATAGCAGAGCCCCCGACTCCACCCCTACCCCTCCTGTTCACCCTCACTCCTCTCCCTCCCCGTACAACACCCCCTCCAACGCAACGCAACCCTGCCTGAACTCACACTCATTCCTGAGATCCCCCCCCCCCACCCTTCTTTCATTCCCTTGACTCTCTTCACAATACAAATCTACTCCAAATATCTTCCTCTTTTCAGCTGCTCCTCACACACTTACCCGGCTCATTCTTTTCTCTCAGGTTTGCCTCCAGGCGAAACCCCACAGAGAGACGGAGACAGACAAGAGAGCCCTAACCTGCATGACACTACAAAGCCTCTGCCCAAGGGGGAGAGGCTGCGTGAGAGAATCCGCGGCGGGACGACGGGAATCAACACCCCGGTCCAGAGAGGTGGAACCAGACAGATTCAATAAATAATCAACAAGTACGGTGTCTTGGACAAGCATCCGTGCTTGTGCGCGTTTTGTCACGTCGCGACCGCAGGCTTCAGTGTTCCTTGCTGGGATTTTAGGTGGAAGCAAAATCACATACAGTTTTTGTTTTTTTCTTTGCTTTTAAAAATCTAATAAAAAGTGCTCTCTGCCCCCCTTTGCCCTGACACCCTTAATTAAAATCCAGATTAAGGAACGGCCTACAGATCACACCCAGTTGGCGTGTTAGATTGAGTCCAGCGGTGAGTAAATCCAGCGGTTCTGGGAAGGCCTCGTTGATTCGTTGGATGATATCAAAGGTTGATCAAAGAGCTGAAGACCAGCGAGCTCAGCAGAAAGGACAGAAACGAAAGGTGCGGGGAAATGAGACGCGGCACATAAAACGACAAAAGCGAAACAGCATCAAGCTGTGGGGATTATTTTCTTCAGCAGGGACAGGGAAGCTGTCTGAAGATGATGGGAAGAGGGATGGAGCGAAATAAAGCAGGGCGACGATGTTAAACGTGCACCCGGATTTCCTGCAACTTTTAGATGCATCCTTTTTCAGTAGCAGCTGAGTCAAATCAATGGCTCTTTACCAGCCGACTTCAATGACATGCTGAAGGCGATCCAGGTATTTTTGAATCAGGTGTGTTGGACCAGGGAGGCATCTAAAAGTTTCAGGAAGGTGGCTCTCTCAGGGGCTGGAGCTGGTGACCCGAAAGCATGTTCATAATATACATTGGTCCAGAATTGTGATATATCTTGCAAACTGATGTTCACAGATGCTCTCCATCCAATGTTGAGCTTGAGCAATGTAAGATGGGGCGTGAATACTTCCGCAAAGCACCGTACGGCTCTTTCCTTCTACATCATGTGCAGCAGCACAGAGGCTGCTGCGGTGTTTTGGAGTGAGAGAAAGAAGAAAAAAAATCACACATAACCATAAAAAGTCGACATTAAATTTATAGTCAGACAGAATAGTTTAACACATGCAAATAAAAAGTGGACCAGCTCCATTATACTCATACCTGCTGTTATTTTAATTTGTTAGTGCAACTGGAACACAAATCCCACACTCAGAGCAAGAACCACGCAGTCCCAAAAGTGGACTCAGAAACCAAAAGAGCTGGACGGCGCTCTGCTGAGAGGAGGAAAAGTGAACGATAAGCAGCATTTGCAGGATTATATTTCTCTAAACGTGGGCTCTTAATATCAGCAAAGGCTGGCGTTTAGCGACGACAGCGTAGATATATCAGAGCCTGTCTGCTCTGGAGAGTGTAACTATAGCTTTTAGGGGGGGAAAAAAAACTTTTTTTTTTCCACACTCAAATTTGCACTACATGAAAGTGCAAATCAGCGCCCTGGATGTGGGTTCAAAACAGGATTTGAAGGATTCAGGGTATTTTGTTTATGGTTATCCACAGAGTAAAATAAATGGTAAAAATAAATGGCAACACATAAAACAGGGAACATATTGTGAGAGTTTTGAGGGGGGAAAAAAAAAACCTCTGAACCGGGCTTGAAAAAGGAGTTTGCATGCAAAGCATCGCCCCACAGTGGAATGACAACCATGAGAACCATGAAAGCTGTTTAGTGCCATTTAGCGGAAAACAAGAATGACTACTTGTGCAATTTGATTAAACATATAAAGGTTGGCAAAATGCCCAAATGACACTCTGAACCATCTCCATTGGGGTTAAGCTTGAGACTGGTGAGTTACTGGTCGAGGTCTAAATCTTTTTATGTGGATAATCCCTTCTGATATTGCAAATATGCAGATTTATATATAGAATTCACATTGTAGGCAAAAAAAAAAAAAAATAGTTCTCTTTGTCCTTGTAAAAATGTCACTTTAGCATAGATCTTCCCTTTATGAATGGCTAATTAAAGAGGAGACAGTGGTGCTTAGTGGTAATGGGGGGTAGTAGCATCCCTGCGCTCTCACAGAGTTCATAGGAACACACACTAGCACACAAGAATGACTTCTCAGCTCTTGAAGCAGTGGGACATGGCAGCAATTACTGTCTGGCAGAGGAGATGTTTGCAAAACACGAGACCACAGACAAAGGGGACCGAAAGGACGAGATACGACGACTGATTTACATTTCGGCGATTCAAAATTTTCACACGAGCAAGGGAGGTTGAGCCACTCGTTTACTCAACTCACGTCTACAAAACGAGACGAGTTCATCAGGACAGACTGTTTACACGCGGTAAATAGAAGGGTTTATGTCTCCCGAATATTTCACGCCAAACCTATGGTCTGATTAGAGCTTATGAGAGGAGGATTTCTCATCTACATCCATCATTATACACTTTTATATTATGAACGGATTTGGCAAATTTAGGCAAAAATAAAAATAAAACACAGCAAATTCAACAGGTTTATTAGAGCAACTCAGTTCACAGATGTCTAATTTTGGATAAAACAAAAGAAATAAAAAGCTATAGCTGTAAAACCATGACGCTGGGCGCTGCTTATGGGAAGGACCAGCATTCACAGATGTTCATAACATTTACTTATTATCCCCCATCCGCAACATATAATGCTTTCCTTTATGATTTAGTCCATCTTTCTTCAGCCAGTAATGAATCTGAAATTCATGTTCCATTTATGAACAATTTAACTTTACAAGCAGCTTATTGTTTGCATGGCGGCAGCAGCACATTGGGTCGAAGGTGGGTAACAATAAAGCAGGAAGGCTGATGCCGTCATCTCCAGAAGCAACATGTTTGTGTTGAAAGGCTCCCTACCATTTGCATTTAAACAGCACCACCTTGTGGTTGCAAATAAAAGTGCAGGACATGACTTTACACAATTGCAAGAAGAAGGGGGGGAAACACTTTTTTTTTTTTCAAATTACAAAACAAATATGTACAACATGTAATAGAAATGTATGAATTAAAAAAAAAGACATTTAACAACCAATGTGTTACAGTAACTTGCATAGCTTTACAGAAGCACCAGAATCACCAATTTACTCACAAGATGAAGCTGCAATTTTCACATTCTGGTAAAAAAAAAAAAAAAGGTAAATAGTTCACCAAAGAGAGTTTTACCCAGTAAGAAACAAGGTTTAATTAAATGTGATAACTGCTAAAACGTTTTCTGTAGACCCCTGGATTAAAAAAAACAATAAACATGACAGTGGTAAGAAATAAAATATTATTTTGCTTCATATCCAGTGAACCAACCATTAGAATAATAAAAAGATTAAATAAAATTCTCTTGCCAAAACTGTAAACACACCATTTCAAGATATAAAACATAAAATAAGCTTTAAATACAGGAACTAAAACCATATACTGCTACTAATATCAGTAAAAAAGAAAAAAAAAAAAGAAAATCAGTGTTTGCACAAGTTTGTGTTAAAGAGGAAAAAAACATAAACATATTCTGTTGTTTTTCTTTTGAGCTCACTTTCACAAGAATTCATTTTCCAAGCACATATTTTAAACAAATGTAAAAGAATCATCCTTAAATTTGTAACATATTTGTCGGGGGAGAACTGTTGCATATAAAATTTGAAATAACTTAAGGCACATTCAGCTTAAGGCACATCTTTGGTCCTACAACATTTACGTTAAGAGCAGAAAATATGAATATCACAGCTTCCTAACAGACATTCAAGGCAGAACAGTAAAGGTCATGTAACATAAAGAACAATAAAAAAAAATGTCTAAAATAAAATTCAACAAAATTCACTGGAGCACAGAAAGTTTAAACTTGTCTGACCCTAAATTACCAACAGAAGCATCCTCGCTGCTGTTTAGCAACTGTTGTGTTAAACCGGGCAGCTGCAGAGATACTCTGGGTTTTTCTAAACCACTAAGTTTCACACTCTGGAAAAAAATAAATAAAATAAAAAAAGTATAATAATAAAAAAGGTCAACTTTACAGCAAGTTAAACGGCCTGGCTTCTTTAAGGCTCCAGACTGATGTTCCAAGGTTTTGGGAGGAGCACAGTCCTTAAATAGCAGTCAGTCCTGGAAGATAAACGGGTTTATCAGTGTTTAAATCTTCAACTGAAAGCAACTATGATTGTTACACTTGTAAGCAACGAAGCCTGTCATTAATCAGCCACAGACGGGTGCAGACTAGTTGGTTAAGAGCACTTAAAACAGGACAAGTGCTTTAATATAGTTTTTGTAATTATTTATTCTGACGAAGTGTCCATTATCAGAAATAGATGGATGACGCAGAAGAAGCCTCTGATCAATTTATGATAATTGGCACCTTAAAGGGCATTATCCCGCTTATACCAAGTGTGTAAGCGGGATAAAGAAATAAATCACAAGTTTTTCCCAAGAAGCAACTGAGAAAAATATTTAATATCTCTCGTTATGACACGTTGCCAAGGTGACCAGCGTCGACCGCCCTGCCGTTACCAGCTAACGTTTGAGTCAGCGCAACAATTTAGATCAAAGGGGCTATTTGACTGGGACTTTTTTTTATACATGTCCAATAACCCTTTTTAAAGGACACCCTGCAGCCAATGAGAATAGAGTATTCACCCAGACCATGGTTTAAGATCTGTTGTGCAGTGATGAGGCCGTGTGAATGTCAAAAGTGAATACTAAAGGATCTGCTCCGGGGCGGTCAGCTTTGCTAAAAAAAAAATAAAAAACGGCTAGATTAGAAAACGGCTCATCTTTAAAGTCGACCCTGGAGTTACATCCAGATCTGTGTCAGTGTGAGAATCTGAAGTAAATTACTGTACATCACTGATTTCTGACTAGGAAGGATCATCTCGACGCTGTGGTCTGGCCACCTCCCCACAGCATCCTGCTCTTCTTTTTCAGACAGGGAAGCCGGTCAGAGTGGATGAGAAGACGGACGAAGCTAAATTTAGGGTAAAGCTGTCAATTGAAATTTGAGTGGAGGTTCAGCTTCCAGCAGACGGCACTGAAGATAAACACAGGGCTCCAACAGAGCAATGACTCATGATGGATCAAATTCATGTGTGAGAATGGGCCAAAGTGGGGGGACCGATGCAGAGACTAGAAAAACTGATACTCAGACGGTCTCCATTGCATAGAACTGAGTTGGAGTTGCACAGCTGAACACGTGCCACACTTTCTCTTTGCATCCATGGCAAACCATGGCTTTTACTTGCCAACCGCTTTGTGTTGCTCCGTACATAAAACCCAAATTAAACACATTCAGGTTTAGGTTGTAACAGGACAAAATGTTAAAAGTTTAGGTGATCTGAACAGTACTGCGAGGCGCTCAGGTGGTTTTCCACCACATGGATATTTTACACAGTGGCCGAGTAGAAATGTTATCTGGAGAAGCCATTTTTATCAAACTTTGTCACCTTTTATGTTTTTTTTATAAAAAAGTGTTACCTGCGGTTTCCCAGGAACAAGAGCAGCGAGTCATTTTATAATAGTCATGCTGAGTTTTTATGATACTGGACATTCATACGGAGGTTGAAGGTTGCTATACTTACTTCCTCCCTGTGGGTGATTCCTCTTAATCGCGCCATCACTTCAGGGGCTGAGAGGAAGACTCGGCAGTGTGCCGTTTTCTTTCTCTGAAGGAGTCTGGCCTCCCAGTCCCTTGCTCTGTTATTGAAGTGTAATTACATAGAAATCATTACTATGAGAGAAAGTTAAACTGTGGAAAAATAAAATTCTGTGAACTTTTTAAAGGAGTCTTTATATGTCCTTCGCATGATAATGAAAATATCGGATGAACGCGCCGAAGAAAGTCAAATGTAATAAAGCTTTTCAGCAGACCTTTATAACTCGACCCGCAGATCGAGAACGCCAGTGTCTCCTGATGAACGGCGTCCGGGTCTCTGCAGAGGAAGTCCCGTCGGGCTGCTTTGCAAACTACAAAGATGATGAAACTTTATTAAATATTGATCAGAAGAGGTAAATGGTTTGGGTGTTTGTCTTCTAAGTGGCCCTGAGTTACCTGTCTGATGAGTTTTTTCTTCTTGGCAGAGTCGGGCATGCTGCTGACCTGCTTGTACAGTTCCTTGAGGCAAGACTCGGTATAGCTCTGATTCTCAGACGGCCGGCTGCTGTTGGTGCTGCTAGTCTCACCTGGGATTGATCTCATAGAGGGCGAAGGGGACGGAGCTGTGACCGCAGTAACAGAGCAGGCTGAAGAGAGATTCAGGTCATCCTAGAAAAGTCAAGAAACATGCCTGAGAACATATTGCACAAACAGCTGACATTCAACCAGAAGGAAGAAAAAAAAAAAACGACTCAGCCAAGCAATAAGTGTAGAAACGTAAAAAAATAAAACGCTTTGAAGTTTTTTTTCACATGGGTTTGCAAAGAGATCTTTTAAATACCCAGTAGGACGCACCAGCTTCAGAGTTGTTTTTGTCATTTAAAAACCATTCAGTGGATCTAGGATAAGTGGGCCAAATTTCCTCCACAGCAACGTCTAACACTCAAGGTTGTTTACACCAGGAGTGGCTCCAGCAGGTGTTAGTTATAGGCCATGTTTTTTTTGTTTGTTTTTTTTACTATAGTACAGTGACATGGTGGTATTTTACTAGATATTGGCAGAATGTATGTATTCCGTTGTAATGTATGTTTCAATGACAATATTATTATTAGAATAATAAAAAAAAATATGAAAAATAACTTCAAAGCAAAGAAATTTTCAGCCACGGTTTGGCTAAAGTTTTGAAGTGTTTTTTTTATGGATGCCAAAATGGAAGGAGGATGGGACAAAATGGCGATGCATGGGGGTCCGAGTTGGTGAACAGGGCCGGAACTACGCTGAAACATTAACAAGACGGCAAGTCAAAAAACAAACATACTTACATTTGACTGAAGAGTTTTGGATCCAGTGTAGAAGAATCGAGCATATTCTTTGATATAGACGGGTGCCTTGAAAAATAAGCAAATCAGCACATCAAACTCTGATGAAAATAATGAATCTCATTTATCAGGCCTTGATCTGTGTAATAAGTAATTAATTAAGTCACGGCCGACGTAAATAAGAAAATGCACCAAAGCAGTAGAGAACACGTTTAATGGTTCAAAGTATAGGTAACAAATCATTGCTCACTGTGAGTTTAGAAACATACAAAGAATGTACTATTTGAATAGCATTTGGATTACAATTTGAAAGTGCTTCTGCATTACAAAAGGAATGTCGAGTAATTGCAGAGAAAATTTTAAAATCTGCATGTGATCAGAATAAAGGTCAGCCATAAGGCTGCTCATCTTGCCGCCAAGCAATATTTAACTAAGAGGATCTGCATCCTGGCATTTCCTTTGGTGTTGGTCTGACAATCATTTGAGTCCCGAATACGTTAAGGAACAAACAAACCCCCTGCAGGGAGACGGCTCTGAAATAATAAAGGTGGCGCTGGGAATTTTAATGACCGAAACATCAGGACAGGATGGATGTGCGCTGACATTCAGCCGCGTGCATTACAAAGCCGTGGGAATGCTTCATTACACAGCGGGATGACGGAGCCAAACGAACCGCTGAAGACCTTTTCAGAGTTGGCCGAGTAAATAATCTGACTTGAATGTGTGCTTGTGTTATTCTGCGTGCAGGAGGCCGGGCTGACGGCCCAGATGTGTCACAACAAACATATGCTGAGAATGACCACAGTGAAAGAAGGCTAGGTTGACCAAAAATACAGCGGGTCGAATACAAGACTGCGAACAAAAATCACAGACAACCATAATCTATCAAAAGTGTCCCTAAACGTCTGAAAATGATCCTAAGTCTAAGCCTGTCTGACTGGTGACTCTGGGACTGTTATAAGAATTATTATTATTATTATTATTATTATTATTATTATTATTATTATTATTATTATTATTATTCTGAAGTCACTATGGCCTCACACCACTCGGACATAGGAGGCCTGCAGACATAATGGCTGTGTATAAGATCCACTGTTGCTGAGTGCAAGGCTGAATGCTGCGTAGATACTGTGCAGCATGGTGATTGTCTAGGATAGACTGTCTTTGTTATGTCTCATGCCAAGGCCACTGTGCAGTATTAGGGGGAGCCGAAAAGCGAGACAGGCAGAGACGGGGCAGACGCATACTGCAGCGGGACCGTGGGGTGCGATTACTTTCCATCTATGTGACCTCTGCTCTGTTTCTCAATAAAAGTGCTGGAACCACATCACCGCCGTCTCCTCATTTAGTAAAGATGAGAACTCAGTTATCTTTGCTTAGAATTCCATCCACAGAGACACATGAAGAACCTTTGTTGATTTTATTAACGTGGACCAACTTTCTGGTCGCATTCTTTAATGTCTACCTTTCTTGTAACCCAGGCAACACCTCGACTCGTGATAAATAGCACAGCTGCCAATGTACAGAGAGACAAAAAACAGACGTAGAGTTAAAAAGGCACTTCCAGAGCCCAGGCTCTTCCCCAAGGCCACCTTCCATGGTGCTGAAATTAGAGTTGCTGCGCTTTGAATGGACAGCCAAACTTCCTGCAAGTTTAATAGTGTCTGCATTCCATTCAGTTCTCACCTCGGTAAGGATTGACTTAGATTATGTCAATATTTGTGACATATTGTGCATTTATCAGATCGATAAGCCCTCTTTGACCTTATAATAAGCTTCACCTGAGTTAAGTTCAAAAGGAAGCAAAGCAAACCTCTCCATCTGAGCAGGGAATAAAGCGGTTTACCTTGAACAACTTCTGTGAGTGCCGGATGAGGAATGCTACCCCGTTATTCAGTTTCTCTATGTTTCCCTGGAGATCGCTTGCTGTCACCTGCGTCATAAAATACAGAAGAGAAAATGTGTATATGTAATAATAATGTATATAGAAATGTTCTTTTGAAATGCTTAGAGTGTCTAAGAAGATGCTCACATTCTTGGGCCAGATGATATGCGGAGCGAACATGGTGGCTAAGTTAATAGCCGACATCTTGTTGGTGTGCTGAGTGCGGGCCGTGTGGTACAGTAAGTCCAGCAGCAGCTTCAACAAGCTGCGGTTGGTCGGCGGGAGCAACATGAAAAGCAGCTGAAACGCCTCAATCTGCCGTTCCTTATCGGGGACTTTGGTCTTATTCCCTTTTTCGTCAAAGCGAGTCAACTCTGGACACAGCAGACCCAAAAAGTGATTAGATTAACAGCAAAAAAGGGACCAAAGGAACCCTGCGTGTGACTCTATACCTCCGATTTTCAGGTGAGCGTGATAATGTCTGTGCGTGAGTAGAGGCTCTGGCAGCTCTCCCAGGTAAGCCTTGAGCAAAGTGGCCACATCGTTGGGATGGAAGTCACCTGTCTCCAGGTCTATCTCGGCCGCCGTGTCCAGCATCTCTCTCAGGGCCGCCTGCCTCAGGCTGTGGCCTGGCACCCGAAACAACCCCTCCACATGAAGGTCTGGGCAGGAGAGACGGAGAGAGAGAATAACCACAGGGGAGAGAAGGGGTACGGATGGAGCCGTTTTTAGACACGGAGCGATGAAGACGGCCACGCAGCACAGAGGAAGGAGGAGAGGGAGACGTGATGGGGTGAATGAAACGGAGGGAGAGAGCCGGCAAGAGCAAAGTGCTTTCAGATAAATTATTGACCGACGCATTCGCTTCCAGTGTCCGCTTTCAGCGAGTGACATCATTCCTTTCTAGAAATAAACTATGACCTCATGATAACTCATTGTTTATAAAGAAAGTCAAAGTGACATCTCTTAATGCTTGACTAATTAATTCTGATAATAGTGAAAAAAACAGGCAGATGAAAGCCTGCCACCATGCTAATGCAAAGTTTTAACCCTATGATTTCTAAAAAAAAAAAAGAAAAAAAAAAAAAGAAAAAAAGACAAATAATCCTTCTTTATGTTTGAAAACCTACGCATAGTGCTTTATAAAAGTATTCATACCATCTTGAACCTTTCCACATTTTGTTGCTTTACCACTGCGGAAATCCATTTATTTATAAGCCATAAACCCAGAGATTCAAAAGTTTCTGGCACAACTTCACTAACTCCCAAGGTGCATGGAGAGGGACAAAGACCTGGTAAAGTAAAGACTCCAACAACGCTTGAAGTTCTGGGAAACTACTTTATTTGCTCACTTCGACTTATGGCTTTCATCTGGGTGGGTCAGAGAATAAAGTTGTTTCCCAGAACTTCAGGTGTTGCTGCAGTCTTCACTTCACCAATTCATAGCAGCGCATGTTTGTAAAGTGGAAGGAAAATAATAAATGATGTTCAAATATGATTAAGAGTATTGACTTTCACTGGACCCTGAGGTGTAAAGTTTGTATTTTTATTAATTTATTTTTTGGTTTAACAAGTTAATTTATTTATGCTTTTATACATATACATACATATATATACATATACATATATATATATATATATATATATATATATATATATATATATATATATATATATATATATGTATGTGTGTGTGTGTGTGTATATGTGTCTCGACACACGTTTATAAGACATTGTATGTACAATTTCATCAAATCGGAGTTTTAATAAGAGCTTACTAAAACATAAATAATTGAATAATATGTTGCTGTATAATGTTTGCATATTTATGATGCTTTTTTAAGGTGCAGCATCTCTAATACTTACTTTTACTCAGATACTCAATGAGCTGATAGATCTGAGCTATTCCTTCTTCAGTTAAGGGCGCTCCAAAGATCACTCCCTTATCTGTCAAGCAGGGAAAAAAATGTAAACCAAAAATCTAAACAAGTTAAATTATGGTTTCTTAAAGACATGATTACTAAAAAGTACAAATGCTAACTTGTATAGATCGGATGGTATGATCCTAAAACGTGCATGCTCATTAACTAGTCTAACCTTTCCGTTTGCGGAAGTTGAAGGAGCGCAGAAAGCCACTGGACGACGGCACCTTGGGCTCCGACTCCCCGGTCAGCTGCGCAAACTCGTCCCCTGGCAGATCTATGAGCCGAGTAATGTTGCTGAGGACCAACTCCTGGAAAGTCTGCGGATGCTCATGCTTTAACCTCTCCACAAAGAAGTCCGGGTTAAAGATCACAGGCTGGTTGGCGTCTGGCTTCTCGTGACAGAGGAACACGCTGCATTTTGTGCCCCTGATGAGAAACAAGCATTAACACCACGACCTCGTTCTGTTATGAAAGAGAAATGCTCCTGCCAGGCACCAAAAATGACCCGATGGAGTCAGAACGAAACTCGTTACCAATCGCTCTGGTGGAACCGAACTGTTGCTAGGGTTATTTGGTTAATATGTAACCATTGTAATAGCATAATATCATGCACTTTCACTACCCATTACGCAAACCTACTATGCACATGTTGGTATTGTAGCCGATTAATTAATTCATTTATTTTAAATGTGGTACCTTCTATCCGTTTGGACACTGTTTAGAGAATTATTTTTAGTCGCCATCTTCGCTTTCAATCTTCCGCGGTTTCATTTTGGTCCCGCCCACAAGCATACGTATGCACATACGTACGTACGTACGTGTACGTGACGACCGTTAAGGCGCTCGAGCCAAACAAAACCTCTCGAGCCAAATTAACGAGTTGTTTTTGTTTTTCTGTTTTTTATTTTTTTTTATTTACTTTATTTAATTTATATACAAATATGTGTTTATTAGTATTCTACAAAATACAAATCCCAATATATTGGCAACTCTTTCAAAAAGACCTGCAATAACGTTCTTACATTTTAAAAGAGAAAATGAAAGCCCTTAACTTCCTCTGTCTTGTATTTATCTAGTCTGTGATTTCTGGCTGCTTTGATGAAGTTACACAATGTGATGTTGAAAGCATGATTAGAATAACAAATCTTGCCTAAAACGTTATCCGGTTAAACGCCAAGACCAAATATTGATTGGTATTCCACTCCTCATCAGGTCTAATCATCTTCCATAACCACCACCTCTTTTTCCAGACAAATCATCCTAATTTCAACCACACTGACAAACCTCGGTGTGAGACTGGACCCTGAGACCATGACAGTGAAATTCTGTGGCCCTCAATTTACCTCCACAGAAACATCCCCAAATCACAAAAATGCTTGGTTTAATTTGTATTTAGATACTGCCAACTATATTAACAACCCAACCTTTATAGTTCTGGCTTAAATGACAGTTATTTGGCTTGCAGAATGCATGGTTGATTTAACTACTCTTCAGTCAAACACTGTTTTGTTTGTATTTTCTTTTTACATAAATTAAAATAAAAAATACAATATTCTGAGTATTCCTATGCTCACTTTATCAATGGAAATTCTACAAACTCTACACCGCAATAGCAAATAATAATTCTAACAAATACTAAGGAAAAATAAACTTCTGATTTTAAAGAAAGTTAAGAAACAATAGTCAAAAGCCCTATCTCGGAAATAATAATAAAATAAAATAATAATCCTAATTGACCCAAAGCAGGAAAAGTTTGGTCTGATTAAAGACGGTGAGAGAAAGAAATAGTTTGGCATATGTTTAAATACCTAGTTTAAACTGTGAATTAAAAAAGTATTAAAAAGTTAGAAAAACAAATAACAAAAAATATTCACAACATTACAACAGAGTCAAGTTGGTGACACTAAAGAAGCTTGCAGACAGACAAATACAAAAGAAGAATAACTCTCCAAGACTGTGTTATGTCCAGAAGGACCTCATGTTTTCATCTGCAGTTTCTAGGATATCTGATATTTAGTTTGATGCAATCCCAGAGCAGGGCTTATTGACCCTCCATAAAATCACAAAACTATATTCAAAAATAATTGTAATCCGCACCGTCAGTAGTTTGTGTAGGCTTTCCTGGCTCAGACAAGAAATGAATTGCTTGAATTACTCAGTTTTCATCTCTTTTAGATAAAATTTAACTAATCTTCCTGCATAAACTGCATGAAACATGTTCAAACAACAAATTAATTAAGGTTTATTTACTTTGCAAATAAAAAATTCTCTGAATTGAATTCTCTGTGCTGATCTTGTATTGCACAAAACGTATAGCCTAGAGTTTTAGCCGAGTTAAAATTTACAATATTGATTAATGTTCAAAATTAAAGTAACAACTACTGCAGCTAAAGGTAGATGAAAATCTAGCAGATATGTAATGATCTGTGATCTGGAGATCTGAGAGTCATTTTCGCGCTTTCTTCCTGAAGATGTAAGCCGACGCAACACCGACTCCATGTACATATTGGCTTTATCACAAACAGCGGCTACCGTTTCGCTTCCCAGGGGGTTCTGTGAAATAAAACAAAAAAAATCTCATCTTTGCTTTAAATAATGAGTCATCAGAAGCAACCTTCAAAGTTATGAAAAGTATTTGTTTCTGATCAGACTCAATATCTTAAATGGAAATGTATTTTTAGTAAAAATCAAACAAAAAAAGGTCCAATTCTGAAAGAGGGTAGTACTGAAAGTCACGCGTCGTGGACGGTGCCAGGACCATAGCTTGTGCTTCAACGTGTGATTTCCTTTCTCTGGAAGTTGCCATGGTGATACACTGTAGTAGAATGTGAAGGCATACAAATTACATATATAGGGCTTTTCTAGTCATGCTGACAAGTGCTTTATATTACAGACAGATTAATTCTAATGTGCACACAATTACACACTCATCAGTAGGCATCAGGGCGTTAAGTGCATTGCTCAGGGGCACACCAACAGGTGACGGGGGAAGCTAGAATCAAACCCACAACCTTCACAGCCATCCCTTTTTACTAAGCTAAACCTAAAGTGAACTAGCTAAGTTGTGTTTTGTACTTAAAAGCCAAAATCATTGTAACTTCTAACCTATCAGTCTTAAATTGCCCGTACACCAAAATGAAACCCCAAAGTAAAAAATAATCTACAGTAGTTTGTTGGAATTTCCTCTCTGATCCTCTAAAGCGGCTTCTTTGTAGAATCTGTCACTGAAGTCGTGTAGGTCAGAATAAACCCAACAGAAAAAGGACTGAATCTGCAGCATCAGCACAACTTGGAACCTGACAGAATAGTTTTACATCTTTTGTGGAGTGAAAACAACACAGCTGCTGCAAGAGGGAGCCAAACTGGAAAATAAGAAAAAGTCGATGAATGTCTGTGTCTTATAATTAGTGTATGATTAGTTATAAATATGCATATGATTCATTTAATAGGCTGGAGGTTTATTCATTCGAGGTGCATGATAAACGTTTTGAATAACTCTGTCAGAACAAAACCAGTTTTGTTTGATATTCCTTCTATCAAATAAATAATAAAGCAATTCCAAATGTCAATTTTTTTCTCTCATCCAGACAAAAAACCTTATTCTGCATCAACATTGATGCAGAATAAGGTTGATTATTTCGGAGGCTGCAGACATGGTTATGTCTGCAACAGGGTCCAGCAGTGGCTACATTTTCTGCACAGGCTGAGGGCCTTTGGTGTCAGTCAGAAAGTCAGGCTGCTCTTTTACCGTGCTGTTATAGAGAGCATCATTAGGTATGGCATTTCTACCTGGTTTGGTAACCTGTCTGTCAGCCTAAATGAAGGCCAAACTTACTCAAAGAGCAATGAAGTTGATGGGAGTCAAGCAACACCCCTCACTTCAGACCATCTTCAATGAAATAATAACCAGACAGGCCCAGAAAATCATGTCAGACCTCACTCATATTCTTTATTCAGAGTATCAGTTTCTTCCTTCAGGTCGACGTCTTAGAGTCCCTGCCTGTAGATTGAACTGCTATAAGAACTCATTTGTTCCGCTTTCCATTAAAGCAATAAACAGCATCAAGCAGTAAACTGTGGAATAGACAACGCAACGGTATCCAAAATTTTAAACTAAACTGACATGCTTTTTTAATGTGTCCATTATCTCTTACAACAGATTTTTTAAAGAAGGGTTTTTATACATTTTTATTTATTTTATTTTTAAATTTTTTATTGTGAATGTAATGTAACATGCTCCTTTATGTATCTAGTTATTGTCTTATAATGGAATTTCTATAGTTGTGTTTTTTATGTGTGAATGTAGTGTGACACATAGTTTGGACTATGTAGCAGCCAGAGTCTGTACCCAAATCATGTTTCCTTTGGGACAATAAAGTTATTCTATTCTATTCTAACATGCAGTACAAGATCAAGTTTTACAGAATATTTTTACTATAACTCTGCTTCGACAAAATGATTTACAGAAATATTTTATTGCAGTTTGGCAAATACAACCCGTCTAACCTGACACAAAGAATAGTTTTTATTTTGTAACTATTTGCAAAAAAGCTGTTTACCAATAGTTTAAAATCTCTAAAAGTTATCATAAACAAACTATTTTATAATCAGTCTTTGAGGATTGCTTCTTGGAATTTGTATCCTCAATGTTGGTGTTCTGATCAAACGACAACGAAATGCCAGCATTAGATCTACGTCAACCTGTGGTGTATTGGCAAATCCTTAAAATTAATTTCTATGTTTTTTTATCAATTAGAAAAAAGAAAGGCAGAAAGAGAGCAGAAAATATATATTAAAAATGGACAAGTAATCATTCATTTGTATGAATTGCTCCCCCCCTTTGCTCCCTAGAGGGGGCAGCGAATCAAAAACATGCCTCATCATCTCACAATGGTAGCAATCAAAATCAAGCTGTCTGTGTGAACTTTGCCTCACTAAAAATAAAACTGTAGGGAATAAAAAGCTCATAACCCTGATATTTTTCGATATAATTTTGTTGGCGTTTTGTTTTTAACAGAATGTAGATGTGCGCTATTGATGGAAAAAAACATCTACATTATTGGCAAAAGCAAAATACACAGCAAGATTCTGAAAATATCTTAAATTGGTAACTTTGTAATCAAATTCTACATATTAAGAGATGTTATGGTTAGGCGGGGGCTAAAAATGCCAGGATGGGAGTTAACTCAGTTAAAGAATAATTCAAGACACAAAAAAAAGATATGTTTCATTTTAATATATATCTATAATTTCTTGTTCTTGTTTCTTTATGACGCTGAAGGATACACGTAACAAACATCTCAGCAATAGACTCCAGTAATAACCCATAACAACATATACTTGAAAATATACACTAACAGTTGGTTGATAAACAACGTTGACGGTAATTGTTGTGCAACTATTCTTAATGGTACATTTAGAATAAGATTCACATTTTTTACCATTAGCACACAGTTACTTTGACATGTAACCAAAAACTTTTTTTTTTTTTTTTTGTAAAACATCATAAAACAAGGTCTTTCAAGAAAATTACATGACGCTGAAAGCACTGAAAGCATTTTTCCAGCGTTTTCAAGTCGTAACTGGAATCAAATGTTTTTTTTTTTTACATTAGCAACACTCTGACATTGTATCACATGAACAAAAGGAAGTGGCAGAAAGCAGAAAATCACATACTTTGTCTCTAAGAGCATGAAAGACTAAAGCATATGGTTGGGAGTGCTTTTTGTTGCAGCCTGCACTGAAAAGACCTTCCCCAGCCCTTTGCCTGCTCTCCTTCAGAGTCGTCCCCCCTTCTCGCTTTTTGCTTTGTAGAATTTTCCGTCGGTCTTCTCTCTGGCCGTTGTGCTCGCATCCTCGCTGGAACTTCGCGTCCTCCGCCAAGACAGGCCCCGGTGCCTCCAGTAGCAGCGGGGTCTGAGCTTTCTCAACGTTCTCCAGCACGCCCTGCGGAACGTGTGGGACGAAATACAGAACAGAAGCGGGTCCAGAGCGCCGTTTATGTACCACAGTGGAAGGGACAGATATGATTTCAGGACAGTGTAGACGGAAAGGACCGTGTCGGACCACACCACCACGTAGACCTGCATGAGGGATGAGGCGATATCTGGAAAGTTGAAGAAGAAAAAGGCGACCACAACTGCACCTAAGAAAAGACAAACGTTAAGAAGTTGAAATGCTGTAAATGTAGCCGTACTGTTCATCACGGCTCCATCATACTTGGTCCTTTACAGGATGTTCATTTTCACAGTTTTTCCTTCAGCTCACCCATCAGTTTCAAAGCCTTCTTTTCGTTCAAAAGTAGCTTTCCAATCCGGTGGCACTGGACATCTCGCCTTCCCTCTAAATCTGGCCTCACAAGACCCATGTTCCTCCTCTGACGACCGTTTCGCTGTAGGTGGAGCAGGATGAGCATGTAGAGTGTAAAGATGGAAACCAGGGGGACCTGTAGTCAGGCAGGAAGGTTTAGGGCTCGTGTCTGATGCCGGAGCAGACGAAACCTGCGACGCTGGTCTCACCAGAAAGAAGAGCCCGGCTCTCAGGAGTAAGGCTCCTTTGTAGATGTGTGCCGGGTCGGGCTCTGTCATTTCACACATGGTGGAGACCTGAAAGGCGTCTTCCTGCGTGGTCGCGGTGTAGTCCAGGATGCAGGCGCGTGCCTGGTCATAGACCAGTGCAAATGGCACTGCTGAGACCAGGGAAACGACCCACACAATGACGAGGCATGGCAGTCGAGATTTCTTTAGCGCGAAGATGAGAGAGTGGGAGGAAAAACAGTTATTTTTGCAGCCTTTTATTAATCAGCCTTTTTTTCATACAGCTAATTACTAAGGGGGGGCACAGGGTGGTAATCACAACCATTCAAGTCACGGGAAACAATGAATTATTAATGCACAGTGTGAAATATACCGAGGTGCTGAAAAGTCAATGAGTCAGGAAATGTGGTAATTAATAGTGAATCAGACTGTGGGCATTGATGGTGCTGATTTCATGCATTTTAAACTACAGACTGAAGAAGGGACCGGTGCTCAAAATGAAAATCCTTCATTGGAGCATTTTTATGTTCGGATTAGACCAGGGCCAGTTTCTGGGATCATGCCAAGGTTTTTTAAAAAGTTCATAGCTGTTTAAATGAGAAGCAGGATGACTCAGAGTACAGGCAGCGGACTCAGGACTTTGTAGACTGGTACCAGCAGAACCAACTCCTGATCAACACGGGGAAAACCAAAGAGCTGGTGGTGGATTTCCTCAGTCACTGACCCACCATACCGCTACTGCTGAACATCCAGGGAACTGTCAGTGACATAGTGGACCAAGTAAACAACCCCTGGTGTTATTTTTTTATACGTTTTACGATCCATTTTAAAGTTCACTTATTTGCTTTTAAATCTCTTAATGGTTTGGGCCCCCGTACCTTTCTGAGCTGCTGCACATTTCCTAAGGTCTGCCAACCAGCAGCTCCTTGTTGTCCCTAAAGAAGAAAAGAAATTAAGAGGAGATCGTGCCTTCACTGTAGTGGCTCCACAGTGGTGGAATAATCTCCCCTTGGATGTCAGGTACGCCTCATCTCTTTTAGAGTTTAAGACTGTTCTTAAAAGACACTTGTTTGCAGAAGCATTTTGCACATTCTGAGAGGTTGATTCTATTTTTTAATTATTTTTAAATGATTTTGAATTAGTTTTACAGTTTACAGTTTACAGTTATTCATCTTATTTTCTATTTTAGCTTGTCTGTGTTATACTTGTCTATTTTAATTTTATGGTTACTTTCAGTTGTATGTACAGCATTTTGATGACCTTTGTTATATTAAAGTGCTTTGTGAAAAAAGGGGGTATGGTACCGATATGGTATTTTTGACCAGGATATGTCATTCATATCCCATAGTAAACAGGTTTCTAGGGATTGCTTTTTTCACCTCCAAAATATCGCCAGGATTAGAAATACTCTGTCCAGGAGTGATGCTGAAAAACTAGTCCATGTATTTGTTACTTCAAGGCTGGACTATTGTAATTCTTTACTATCAGGAAGTCCACAAATTCAGTATGAAGCCTGTTTGTCCATGATTTGAGAAGGTCAATAAGATGATGGAGATGAGAGAAATCTCATTTGATTGGCAAATCATCTTATTTACGTGCTCAAATCAAATATACTCATTTCAAGAAAATTGTACTTATCTTTAGTTTTGTTTTTGCAGTGTAGAATTTAAAATTCTCCTTCTAACGTATAAAGCCCTTAATAATCAAGCTCCATCATATATCAGAGCTCTGATTACCCCGTATGTTCCTAACAGAGCACTTCGCTCTCAGACTGCAGGTCTGCTGGTGGTTCCTAGAGTCTCTAAAAGTAGAATGGGAGGCAAAACCTTTAGCTATCAGGCTCCTCTCCTGTGGAACCAACTCCCAGTTTTGGTCCATGAGGCAGACACCCTGTCTACTTTTAAGACTAATCTTAAAACTTTCCTTTTTGACAAAGCTTATAACTATAGTGGCTCATGTTACCCTGAGCTACCTCTATAGTTATGCTGCCATAGGCTTAGGCTGCTGGAGGACTTCAGGGTCTATTTTTCTTACTCTACTGAGTTCTCCTACTGTTCTCCGATTTGCATTGTTTATTTCAGCTTTTAACTTTTTTTTTCTCTGTCTTTTTCTCTTCATAGTAGGTACACCTAGTCTGTTGTTCTGTTAGCTGTGACAGCATCCAGGGGGGCAGATCATTCTGCCATTGTGTCTCTGCTCTGTCTTCTCTTATCCCCAGTTGGTCACGGCAGATGACCGTTCATACTGAGCCCAGTTCTGCTGGATGTTTTCCTCTCAGTTAAAGGGGGATTTTCTCTCCACTGTCGCTTCATGCATGCTCAGTATGAGGAATTGCTGCAAAGCCATGGACAATGCAGAGGATTGTCCCTGTGGCTCTAGGCTCCTTCTGGATGAGTGAATGCCTGCTTGTCAAGACTCCATGCAATCTGCTGGGTTTTCTTAGATAGGAAACTTCCGACCAATCTGTCTGTATGATTTGATTGAATTGGCTTTGTAAAGTGCCTCAAAATGATGTGTTGGGCAGAAGGAGATCTTTTGGAGTGCAGGAGGTGGTCCTGAAGACTTTTTTTTAACTTTTTAGTGGCATCAACCATCACCTTGTGTGTAGTTTGTTGGAGCAGTAGCTTATCTACAGCTGAGAGGAAACTGTTAGACAAGCTTATCAGGATGGCCATGTCTATCCAAGGATGCCACCTTGACCCAGTGCAGGTGATGGGGAACAGAAGGACAACTGAAGCTGTTGCAGAGCTGGAGAGCTCCTTCAATAAAAGACTGCTGCATTCTAGGTGGACAATGGAGCGTCATTTCAGATATTTCCTCTCTGTTGCTGTTAGACTTTATAACCATGACTGTTCCCAACAAACTCATTGTTGTTTTCCTGTTTTCATGGGTTTTATGAGCTGGAAGCAGAAATTATGTAAAAATAAACAAATAAAAACTTGAAATAAATTCAATTGTGGGCCCTGAATCTATAATCTATGAAATTTTGACTTTTTGAATGACTTTTTGAATGGAACTATGGTAATCAAACAACTTTTCCATGATATTCAAATATATATATATATATATATATATATATATATATATATATATATATATATATATATATATATATATATATATATATATACACACACACACATATATATATATATATGTGTGTGTATATCAATATTTTTTAGAGTCAAAATAATTAATTATTCCTATTTATTTTATTAATTATAGGACTGGGAATGAAGTTGAAATAAACGTTTTTTATTCATAATAAAAATTTGTATTTATTTTCTTGTTTCACAAGTTTTTGTAAATAAATAATTTGATATTATGCTTTGTGCATTTTAGGATTTGTGTCGTCTTCTCTTGCTAAAATGCTGTAGAAAACATTCAGGTGTACATTCAATGGACAGCAAAGTCTCTTATCTTTATGAGCGCCCATGCCCAGATCTAACTGTTTTTTGTGCGAGAACATTCAAATGAAAAACGACAACAACACAAAAACGCTTTGCAAGCGGCGTTGAGTGGAATTGTCGCTGTCAGGAACACACAGAATAGGTTTGTTGTGCAAGCACTGCACCTTCAGACTGGAGATGGACCACATAGTGTGGCATATTGCTGCATAACGCTCCGTGGTGAAGGTCACAATAACCCAGCTTGTGGTGGCGCAGTACATCTGGCGGACCATAAAGTACACTTTGCACACCGCTTGGCCGAGACGCCATGGATAGCTCTCCCAGTAATACCGATACACAGTGATTGGGATGGTCAACAGCTGCAGAATGTCTAAAAGGTTAAAAAAAATGATAGAGATGGAAGTTTGTCAACACTTTTGCAAGTCATACCTTAAAAGGCAGTCATTTTAACTTAAAGCACCAACATATCAGGAATAATAATCAGCACAATCATAAGCATGAGTGGCCGGGATTTGGCAATAGCAATGCACTTGATTCTGTTTGGGCTCATACCATAACGGAAATATCTCTTTCACCATGAAAGGTGTCAGAGATTGCACTTCACAGGAGGTGATAAATCACGGCAGGTACCTGAAATAACGAGGCTCAGAAGGTAGACACGAATGGCGCTGACTCTCATATGAGTATCCATGAGGAGGGTCAATATGCTCACACCATTGAATACGACCTGCGAAGCATTCAAAAGGAAAGCGCTTTGGATCATTTGCAATCCACAGGTAGTAAAGTCACAAATTTTTGTGTCTTGCACAGCGAGCACACATACTCCAAATAAGAAGACAAGGCTGTAAAAGACGGTCATGGGGACGGCGACTGACAGCGGTTCACTTTTGGTGACGCTGATGTCCAGCTTTGGCGTTTCACTGGGGCTGACATTACAGCTGAAGAGGAATGAAATCTGCTCTGAGAAGTTCATGCTGAGGCAGGCAGGTGGTAGCTACGGGTAGAGCTGGGTAGAAAAACTGTGTTGGGTTACTTGAGATATAAAATAAATGATGACATCACCAAGTAATCGTTAAATCAGATTGAATTGATTTGGATTCATATTTTGTTACTTTCAACTCATGTGACGTTTTAGGAGCTTTGCATGAATTAAATCATAAAGTCAATATTCCAGCTGGTGAGAGAGGAAGAGGGAGCACATCTGTTGCATATTTGGTCGGGCACATCTGAAAGCAAAAACTGGGAGAAGAAAAGAGGTAGAACATCTGCTGTTGACTGTGTTGTTTAATGGAATTTGAGAACCTTTGCATTTTCTACATAATTAACACATTAAAGATTGTGCAGCTTTGAAAAGATTTAAATCCAGCATTAAAAGGGTAATAGAAAATCTGTTTCCACTGTCAAATCTTACATTTTCTAACAGAATATGCATCCATGCACAAGAGGATTAAGAAAATCTGGGATGGTTTTGGCAGAATTATTGACTTATTTTCTTTACAAAACACATATAGTATAGTCAGAAACTGTTGAGAACTGAGATTGATTTGTTCTACCTTTAACAGCATCAAAGTGACATTCAGTTAAATAATATGCATGTAAATTATACCAGCAGTGTCCCACTGCGGAGACTTTATGCAGCATGTAAAGCAGTAAATAAATCCAGTCCTAAGCTTTTCTCGGCAAACATAAAATGAATCGTTTTTTCTAAAGATTTAATTAACCGATGTGACCTGTTGAGTTAGTTACACAGTAAGGACAGAGAATATCAGCAAACTGTTTTATTGCTATAATAGCCAAACCGAATAAACAAAGTCTTTCTGCACGTGTTTCTGATTAATGATAATTACACTCACCTTTCTCGGGAGGGAATGCAGAACAAATAACAGCAGCTCTCCTCTGTGCCAAAAAATAAAATAAAAAAAGGGAAATAAAAGATCCCCGGCTTTGATTACCTCCCTCAGTGCCTCTATAGCTCTTCTACTCCCTCTCTGATTCCTGCCTCCTCCCTCTCTCCCATCCTTCACAAAGAATCTCTTAGTCATAAGCGTAGCTGGTAAAAAAAAAAATGTTTCACATAAATGTAGCAGATAATGCCGCCAAGGGAACGCATTTTATTGAATGGTATTTGCCTCAATTTTGCTTGAGTTATATAATTAGGGGTTCTATGAATTAGAGGATGATTTTTCAAGCATGATTCTTCTAAAATTAAACAGATTTAAAAGGAACAAAACCCACAAGTTACAACATATGCACATGCTATTGTCATTTTATACATTAACATCTATAAGAATGGCCAGACAGTTTCTCCCACTCACACTGGTCCTAAGGAAACAGCAGCCAGCTGCGGTCTCGGCTGCCGAAACGGCGCTTGTGAGAACAGAAGTTTACGTGTTCCCTTCTGTTGCTATCCCTCATAAACGATTAAAAAACAACTATGGTTCTCCGTGCCATTCATCCTCCAAAGGACAGTTTTCTTGTGTTTCAGTGTTGCCGTTTTGTTTACACTAGTCAATAAGTTGGTGGGTAAATTGTATTCTGAAATTCACCAGAACTTTTTCCTATCTAGTGCCTGACTTTATTGTTTTTAAACATGTCCTGTCTGGCAGTGCAGCATTAAGAATTGTTGTCTTAATGCCAAAGTGAGCCCAACAGAATTTACTTTCACAAGTGGAGCCTTACTGCTTTCGCAATAGTGCTCCGCTTGATTTATATATGCAAAAATCTTAGATTTCATTCTGGGACTATTTCATGTTCAATGGACACAAAAGCGTGAAGGTAGAGGAGAAAAAAAGGTGACAAAAATAGAGGAAAGTAAAAGGAGAGAGCAAGATAACATTCTCGGAGTCTGCTGCTACACCTGCAAAGAGAGATAGAGAAAGACCAGCAAAACCAATTCATAAAGTATTACAGGTGCAAACAACAAACACCTTGATAACATCACTGAAAAATATACAGTATTATTTAATACAAGATGTATAAAGTGACAGCTAAAGCTAATATAGGGGATGATGGAGATGAGTTGTTCCTATTTTAAGTGCAAAAGTCTTATTCCATTGGCAGATCATCTTATTTGCCTGCTCAAATCAAGGACAGATACACACATTTTAAGATAATATTGCTTATTTTTAGTTCCGTTTTTGCAGTGTAGAAGCCTAAATGCTTTGAGTTGGTACCATTGGGCATAAAGGACAAACGCATCTCAAACCTATGACAACTCTACTAGACATTGATATAGCATTGTCATCCATGTGTAAAATTGAGCCAAAAGCTTATCAAAAAGTGCATAACAAAATATCAAACAGTTCCTTTAAAGATCTAAATACTTTAATAGGTAATATAAACTATCCAAAGAAGCAATGGTTCAGAAAGATTGTTTATTGTTCCCATACAAAATTATGTACATGTACAATATAATTTATTCATATTGTTTCCTATAAATACAGTACACCTTGCAATGTTTACTGGACAGATTTAAAAAAAAAAAACAACAACTTAAAAGTATTTTTCATTAGAGAGCTGTTAAGCTTTCTTGTGTTATCCCAGCATCCTTTGCCATGGAGTAGAAATGGCCTCGCCTTTCCATCAGATTGTCTGGAGAATCAAATTCCACTATTTGACCAGCATCAAGGACCATCACCCTGTGGAGCAGAAACATGTGTTAACATCATAACCCACTGAGCAGTGCTTACACTCGCTGTGATTAAAAACATGTTAAATTGTGACCGGTAGAGACGAGCACGTGTGCTCTTTGAAGTCAAGGAAGAAACAACCTTAAAAATATGAGTTAGAGGTACAAAAATGTTGAGAAAGGTCCTTGCTTTTCATCTCTCTCTCAGTTTATGGTGCTGCATTCACATCCAGGTGAGTCCACTTAAGACTTTGAAGTGTACCACTCTTTTTATGTTTGAGCCACTCTACTCTGACCCGCACACAAAGGGGTAAACCTGACCCGCACACAGGCTAGAAGACGGCAGGAAACTTGATTATCAAAATCATAAATATTTTGGATTTTAAAGAAGAAACTTTCTTGGAGCAAGAACATCTAAAAAAACAGGAAACAAATCACAAAAAGCTTCAAGGACAGGGTAGGGATGGGCAATTACTGGACAATTTAATGTTCATCATGGAAAACAAGGCGTCGTCTGCAAACCCCAAAACCGGAAGTACGTTTATTTCTGCTGTTTGAAATATCTTTTACCCTTTATGTTGTTTCTGTGAGACCATAGTTTAAGAAGAAGAAAGCTGTATTTGTCGTTGCAATTGCACATTCCAATGAAATTTGTCTTCTGCATTTAAACCATTCCTTAGGGAGCAATTGGCAGCTATCACAGCACCCGGGGAGCAATCTGGGGCTAAGGATTAAATCAATATATTTGGAAATTTTAATTATTGTGTATTGTTTAGCTGTACAACTGTTGAAGATGAATACAATGCATTTGTAAATACTTTATATTTTCCACTACATTGTTGAAACATTTTTTAAACGCATTATAATTAGACACAGTTTTATAGTATTTGTATTTGTTTCGAGTAATGTTTTAGTGTTCCTCTTCAAATCACACATTTCGTTCTATAGCACAAGATTTTTCATTCTTCATATTAGAACGGTTTCATGTACTTTCACAATTTTCACATAATGCCAAGTGAAAAAAATAAAAATATTCTACCAGTTTTGTGCAAGCACTGCACAATGAAAGCACTTTTAGAAACGGTAATTGTCAGTTTTAGTGAACAGCCACATGGTGCTTCAAACATCATAATTTTAGCACTCACAAACCTGAGTTATTTCTGTTATTCATCTAGTCTAAAGAAGCTCTGGTTGAAGCATTTTCGTGTAAATTTTTTAATAGTAACCGCGCATTGAGTCATTTTATATCTGTCTTCATTTCAGATTCAGTTTACACCATACTTTTATACATTTAAATTTTGCTTTTATATTTTGTGTTCCCTTTTATATTATTGTGACTATGGACCTAAGTCTGCTGATAAAGGTTGATTGAGTGAATGATTTATTGATCAAATGTTATTTAAATAAATTCTGCCTGCCTCACTTTGTCACACAAAGAATGAAACGAGAGTGCAGCAAGTGTCAGGACACCCAAACTGACTCGTGTGCTGAACTCGGACTCACCTGGAGTTGTCCATGATGCTGTGCAGGCGGTGGGCGATGGTGAGGACCGTGCAGTGGGAGAACTCTTTGCGGATAGTTTTCTGAATCAGGAGGTAGTAAATGTTCAAATTTTAAACTGGAGCTATCAGAAATAAAATAAAAACACTCTGGGACAACTCTTAGGATTGGCCATGCACAAGTGTTTTGTACATATGGGTGATACCAGGGCCAGCTGGTACAAACACCTTATAGCATAGGTGTCAAACTCAAGGCCCGCGGGACTGAATACGGACCGCGAGGTCAATTATTCAGGCCTCAAAGCCAAAAAAAAAAGGCATGATGTCATTAAAAGTAGAGGCATATATCCTTTTAAAGTGTCTAAAAGTGGCTCAAACTGCGCCTCATGAAGGTAACTCAACCCAATATCAACTTTTTTTGCAGAAAACTGTTACAAACGGGCCTAAGGTTGCTAATCTTTATGTTACTGTGCGTTTTTTTATATTCTATGTGAACTGGAATGAAATTATGAAATGAAAGGTATCGTCTATACATGTGCAACCGGCCCTTTTAATGACTTCATTATGCCAAAGTGGCCCCATATAGAAATGAGTTTGACACCCCTGCCTTATAGGAAGGAAATGCTTTTGGGAACATTAGCAATTATCAATTCTTAATTATTATCCACTTTTTGCAAACAGAAAAAAAAAAAAATCACTGAAAGTATATAGAATAATTGTCGCTCCATGTTAGCACATTCTGCTGTTTTATGAGTCAGCCCACCTGAGGTTTTCTCCTCCCTCTGCAACCTCATGCTGTAATCCTTCCTGCAGCCCAGCTACATAATCCTTCAGATGAGAGAGCTCAAGGACTTTCCAGATCTCCTCGTCGCTGAACTTATTAAACGGATCCAAATTCATCCTCAGCGAACCAGAGAACAAGACAGGATCCTGTGCTCAAAGAATCAGATACGTTAGTGTACTTATCAATTAGAGGATCTTGCACCTGCATTCATTTTTGCCTTAAATTCCTACCTGTGGGATGATTGTAAGATTATTTCTTAAATCATGGAGTCCAATTGTGGAGATATCTACATCATCGATGAGGATACGTCCTTCAGCTGCTTCAATAATGCGGAACAGGCAGTTTGTCAGGCTTGATTTTCCAGCTCCTGTGCGGCCCACTATACCAATCTGGAATTAATAAAAGAAAGCATATATTCAGTATTAAATTAAGATCCTAGATATGATTTCATATACGTCCTTTGAAAATCCATCTTTTGGTGGATGCAAACCGTTGGTATGTCCATCGCAAAAACATCAATACAATTATTTTTTTACTCTGATTGGACCCAACAACTGCATTAATGCTTTGTTTCCTACATTATTTAAAGCCAAGGCGGGATGTCACCAACTGATAAAAGCATTTTCAGAATATCAGTGTCAGGATTCAATGATGAAACGCAGCTTCTAATACTTGCTGTGTCAACTGCTAACTTTGTCAAAGTCTGAACTTCAGATCCAAAAGGATAGTTAATTCCAACCCAACTTGCTGTGTTAATAATGTAGCCGGCATCATGGAATTGGACACACAAATTTTTGAATTTTTGTAGCATTTGTAAATTTGTCCTTTTAAATTACAAAATGTCAGGTTGTCCAAAAATAGAGAGCTCTGAGGATGCCACCCTGGGCACACCTTAAATGTGTCAAATGCATTTTACAATTTAAATAATATAGAGCTCAGTTTGGTAAAGCAGAAAAAGCATTTTCCATTATTGTTTCACTGCATACCTTTAACTTGATCCACCCTAAAGTAGGCAAAGTCAAATCTAAACACAAGTATACATGCTAACACTAGCTTACCACTTTAGCAAAGGGGTCTTGGAGTAAAAATTGTCAGCAGAAGCAAGACATGAGCTTACTGAACACTGTTGCTGCATGTCCTGAGAAAACAAGGATTAGGCTACAGGATAGCATTTCAGCTGATGTAGTGTCAAAAAACTTAATAAGTTAAAGCAGCACAATGAAAGATGACATTTGTTGCTGGATCAGTATGAGGAACAAAAAAATTCCCAATTGAGACATCCATAGTGCTAAGAATTTCCCAAGGGTAATTATTTTTGCTTTATTTAGTCCTTTTAAAAAGTGAACACATATCTTTGATCTTTGCTGTTTGTCTTACTAGCAAGGGTTTTTTCAAATATAATATCAATCTCAGACTGATAAAGAAATTCAAGACTCATTAACAGAACAATCCAGATACTGGTGGCCTAAATTAAGCCACAAAGAAATCAACTGAGACCTGTCGAGTAAACAAGAGATGAATGCTCCTTTCTAAAGATGAAAGGCAGAGTTAAGGAAGAAAAGAACATGGTAGGTCTATTCCATAGTTACCGATAGTTAAGAGGCTGCAATACAGACATCCAATTTGTGCAATTAGTCCAAAGTGCTATTATTTTTGGTTTGTTTCGAAATATTTTTTATGTATTTATGCAGAATAGGTTCACCTTTTATTCATTATTAAAGACTTTTATACGATTGCAGATTGTGTTTCTCCAAGCCTTGCTGTTTGTTCTTGCCTAAAAATAAGAATATGGAACCAAAATGTTTGCGTTATTGAGAGGAAAGGCAAGAATAACGCCAACCTGGGCAAAAATGGGCCCATTAAAGTACCTTCCCTTTTTGGTCATTGCTGTTTCTCTTTGATGTCTGATCTTTTCTTACAGAGATGAATGTCAATGCTTGACATGTAGGGTTAAGCTTAATCTAATGAGCTTCATTCCCTTATCTTACACTAAAATATGTTATTTAAGTCGGTATCTGTCTGCAGAAATTGTTACAGCAAGTTTATAAAGTTTAGAAATAAAATTCTGGTTGCTATTCGTATTCCTTTGAAGAACCATTTTACTCACTTATAATTAAGCCAAAGTTTAACATTTTTAAATTTTGTTTCAATTTGGTCCATTTAGTCCAATTTGCCTTAAAATGTGCCTTTTGGTGTAAAATTTGCAAATAATTTCCTTTCCGATAATTACTAGTTGCCCCTTCAGTGATCAAATTTGTTTCTTCAGAAAACCTTTTAACCAACCAGCCTGTATTATTTCATTGAAGGGGTTCTTTAAGATGACATGTGTTGGGAATTGGCATAATATGAGTAAATTTGAATTGAAATTTGTTGTTTGGCACATAAATGAGAAAAAATTAGCTGCCCTAAACAACCTTGTGGGTATAAAAGGGTCTTATTTATTCATAGCGTTTCATTTAAAACTTTTGCCTTGAATTATATGTGGTTGTTTTTATATGTTTCATAAACACTGACACACACTGACAAAATTAAAAAAATATAAAAACACCCAAAAAACAACAAAAGAAGCCACACACAAACCTTCTCAGTGCTGGCGATGTCACAGGTAATCCCTTTCAGGACCAGGTCCAGTTCAGGTCTGTAACGGACCTTATAGTCTAAAAACTGCAGCCTTCCTGCCTCTGGCCACTTCTCTGGAGGTCGATGCTGGGTCACCCAGGGAGCCTGTGGAAGAACCGGTTCATCAGTGCTGGTCGGTGCAAGTTTAGATGATAATGTTCAGGATGTAACTGCCTGGAAAATAAACTATCCATTTGTTCTACATTTACTTGTATTTATGCTGTCACTGTAATAACCTCATCATACTATTATAAATAATATATATAATTTAAATGACATTGGAAAACATGATGCCATAAAAAAAAAAACACAGCCAAATCACCTTCCTACGCACTTAATAATAATTAATAATCACACGAGTAAGTCCACCACAGATATTTTTGACTTGTCAAACAATAAACAAAAAAACGGCAACATGAGTGCTGAAGCTCAATCACAGCATGTGTTCAACACCTCTGCAGTACTCCTAAGGTGTCGACAAAACTACAACTGTTTTTTTTTTGTTTCTTTACGCATCCTGTCTGTATGTGTAGCATTAAGAATTGCTGTTTTAATACCAAAGGGAGCCCAACAGATTTACTTTCACAAGCGGAGCATTACTGCTTTTGCTATAGCACTCCACTTGATATATATATATATATATATATATATATATATATATATATATATATATATATATATATAGATATAGATATATATATATATATGCAAAAAGCTTTGATAAATATTATTTTGGGACTATTTCACATTCAATTTACACAAAATCGGAAAGGCGAAAGAGAAAGAAAGGAAGAGAAAAAGGATAAAACAAATGCCTTGATAACATCCCTGAAAAATACGTAGTATTATTTAATACAAGATGTATAAAGCTAACGACAACTCAACCATTGATGAAATGATATTACATGAAATGATATTGCATCGGATAATGTGCTATGCAGACTTCACTGGCACTGGGAAGGTGGAAGATTAAAAGTGAAAGGACTCCATTATTGCCTTATTTATCTGGCTAGTAATTTTCTGACAACTCATGGGGAAGATAATAGTTTAAAAGAAACAAAACAGAGATAGGACACTTAAGAATCTAACAGAGATTGATATTTTATTATTGTAACCTGTCTACTATGACGCCAGATGCAACCTTGTTCAAATAAAATCAATCAAGCACTGAAGATACCATTGTGTGTCATCTATATATCCTTTTTATAGAGCAAAGCTGCCATTGGTACATGTAAGCAACCAGGGTCTTCATATGGTATGCCTAAATTGCCGTGAAAAAACACATGAAAAAACATGTGGGAAAAAAAGACACGTCATGAAAAACTGATATAAACAGTCCTGATGCAGCTGAACACTGAATTCCACCCCATTGTTCTCATTATACAATTATCACACTAAACAGGAAAGTATCTAAGCAGCAAACATACTTAAAAACGTCAAAGGATTTGATGCCTAAAGAAGGTTTTTTCCACATTTGAACTCATGTTATGTTTTTTTTTTTTTTCAAAACGGCAGTATACATTTGCCATATAGGAAACGGTGAGACATCAGCTTTAAAGTGGTGAAACATTAAAAGACAGCATACCTCATTCTCAAGCTCAGAGTATTCACTGACTCTCTCCACAGCTACAATATTAGTTTCCAGTTCTGAGGTCATCCTTACTAGCCAGTTGAGGGTTTGAGTCACCTGGAAACACGAATAGGAAATAAAATAAAAAAATACATCACTCTGTTGGTTTTGTCATTCCAGTTATCTTCAGTCAGGATGATTACTGTTATTTTTGTTTTAATTGTTTTGATTGCCCTAATGTACAGTGAAGGAGATTTAGGGACTCACATTAAGAGCATATGATATGGACAGACCAACTAGGCCGCTATCAATGGAGTCCCTGGATATAACCGCAAATAGAGCAGAGAAAAACACCACCAGGTTTCCCAGGAACTCCAGACGGATGGCCAGCCATCTGTTGAGTAAACAGACATCGTACAGAAACCCACAATTATGTTGTTCTTGAAAAACCGAAACCTGCTATTGGCTTATCTTTGAAATATATACATATTTAAAAAGCTCTCCTTCCATTACTGACCTGTTTGACACGATCCACGGATAGACACTTTTCAGGTTTTCATCGACGGTTACTTCATTGTGTTTCAAAAACCGCTCCTGATGGTTGTAGGCTCTTATCACGGACAGACCCGACACGGTCTCGCCAAAGTGAGAGTATATAGGAGAGCGAGACACCGAGTCCAGGCGGCGCAGCTGTCGGGAAGTGGCTACGTAGAATCGCTGGGAGTGGAGAGAAATCAAAATGTTTCATCAAGTTAGCACGGGCTTTATCTAAATCATTAATCATTTTATCAAGTGCCGTAAAAATAAACGAAATACGGAGATGAGGGAAGGTGTTGCTGACCTGACCTGCTACAAAGGAGGAATATGCAAACAAGCTGTGAGAGGATGCTGTTAGTGCGGGGCCCGCTTTGGACAAAATTAAAGTTGAGGTATGAACCTATTGTAGAACAGACTTAAGAGCAGGACACAGGAGGGGAAGCCACCACCTCCAGGACCGAGAGGGATCCCTCCCATCTGGAACTATCAGGACGTTTTTGGGGGGGTGGAGCTCCTCTCTGGGGATTAGGAGAGGTCTCAGGCCACCAAATGCAAGCAGTCCCCTGTTCTGCCATGGCGTATGCAGCAGCCAGAAGAGCCGATGAGGTTCAGGGCTCCAGCAAACGCCAGATAGCAGATAGGGATAAAATGAAAGCATCCAATACTGAATACCTCATAAAAATCTGCCGTAGTCTACTACCTCTTATTGGTTAGCTTGTCATTGAGTTGCCACGCCTCAGTCTCTGTTTAAGTGCTTTGAATGGAGCACTACTGAGGGATGCTGATTTGATAACTTGAAGCTTCTCCTCTCGAAAAATAATCACTACTCCTTTCTGCCCCTCACTGCATAAATCACCATAAAAGGGTTAATATTATGAACTTAAATTTACTTTTGTGTCAAGACCAACAACCTGAACGTAGTTGAAAATGAAGAGCTGTAATAATAACATAGGCTCTTTAACTCACTTTGATTAACCTATGTTTCGGTAAACATAAAAAAAACAGCATACTAAGACTGTTATGTTATTTACCAAGTATCAAAAGAAAAATCTACAGTGTAAAGTTTGGGAAAACACACTGTTTTCATTCTTCTCATAACCTTAATGTTTCAAAACAGTTGACACTGAGTCATGTCTCTTCGTTAAGCTGCTAAACTCAAACCAGGCTGAGCCGGCAAAAAGTGCGATCATTACAGAATAATATTTCTAAAGGAAACCATTTTCATTAAACAGGTAACAGATTAAAATGCCGCACAACGCTGTGCAATAGTGGTACTATTCCTAAATGATTATCAACTTTAATGCAGCCCTTGAGTTATGAATGGATTCATTTCTAGGCATCTGTTCAGTTACAGAAAACCATTAAAAGTTCTGGTTTCTTTTAAGAAATATGTTGATTAACATGAGAGAAAAGTCATTTCTTTTTGATGATTAGGTAGAGACTACAGTTTCTGAATTTCTTCTATATATATATATATATATATATATATATATATATATATATATATATATATATATATATATATATATATACTGCATTTTATAACAGATGATTGTAAATAGTATGCAAAAGCATCAAATGCCTCTCAAGGTTTTCTCTGAACTCCTGAGTTTTTATAACTTGATTTAAAAAATAAGGTAAAGGCACTTCAAATTTTTTTAAGTGCACTCCAGGTCTAAATGATACACGACAAGCTGAATTAAAGTGGAAAACTTTCCATGTGGTCTGATGATTGAAACATTTTAGTAGTGAAAACATCGATTTCTCCACGCTTAAGAGAGAGGACCTATCTGGCTTGTACAGGTGATAGTAATGGAAACACACAACAGGGGCTGAGGTTGAGACCTTGGATGAAAAATCACATCAGACTGAGAGCTATCTCACCATCTAGCCTGCTATCCATTGTCCAGCTACTATCCACAGATGAAGGCAGTGGGTAAGGAGGTGAGCCAGTGACAGCAAAGCCCAGATGGCCGGTGCTCACATTAGGTCGGCTTATTACAATCCATACTTGATGCAGGACTTTGCTATGTGCTAGAGTATGTCAGATGAGGTAGGAAGAAGTGTCCGTTAGCATTAATGGTGTACTGCTGTTGACAGTGGGTGGATGGGTGAAACTAGAGAGTAGCCAGTGAAGCTGGACAGTCCATCACATATTTTGTGACGCTTGGTTATTTACATTCTGCCCGTGTCTGAGTTCACTTACCTGCACAAAAAAGTAAATCACAGCCAGAGGAATGATGATGATGGTGAAGAAAGGCGTAGCCAGACAGATGACAAACAGTGTCCCCAGTACGCCCAGCAAACACAAGATCCAGGAGCGAAACGATTGAGGGATGGTTTCGTCTACTGTGAATATGTCCTACAGAAGAAGTGTATGCAATGTTGGCATGATTAATTATTCAATAAGAAGTTCAATTATAACTGGGTGCAGATTACAACTTAAAAATCTAGCAGATTTACGAAGGTGAATGAATAGAAATACAATAAAAATAAATAAAGCCCCACCTTTGCAAACCGGTTGACAACTCTTCCGATTGGTGTAGTGTCAAAGAAAAGCATGGGGACCCGGAGAATGTTGTTTAGTAGTCTCGAATGCAGAATCCGAGATGCGTTAACTGAAGCGTTGGCTAGGAGCAGCGTGCCAAGGAACACAAATAAACCTGTAACATAAGCAGTGACATAATGGGAACATCCCGTGTGAACGTCTGTGGTCAGCAGTCATTGAGTGAGAGGCAGGGAAGATAGGTGAGTAGGTCGCCAGACTCTGACAAGGTAACACAGACAAGCCGGACAAACAAGCATTTTGCACAAAACTCACACCTAACCGCATTCAGGCTGACCGATTAAACTAGCATTTGTGTTTTTGGACCGTGTGGGAAGTACCAGATGAAAACCACCTGCATGGACAAGAGGAACATGCAAACTCCACCCGTGGTCTATAGAGCATCAGATGAACCGGACCATACTTTGAATTATATGTTTTGTTTAGCATATCGGTCAGCTAAAAACACCAACTGTTCTTTTTACAGGGTCCATTTATTGACATTTGAGAACACTTGGTTAAGCAAAAGCATTTTTACTGCAATGACGTCGGGATTTTTTGACCGCTGGAATGCTTTGGTCTACACAGCTGTTCATATCTGACTCATTGACTGTGGAGTCCCCAGGTTCTGTGGCTGCAATGCAACCCCAAAACATAACCCCTCAACAACCATGCTCGACAGCTGGTATGCAGTCCTTGCTCATACCCACTGTTTAGTATCTGCTAAATGTTCTGCTTGGAATTGGGGCAAAACAACTTCCCATCACCACCTAGGTAACCGATGCAGTGCAGGAATGTATTTCGTTTTTAACAAGACAAGTTTTTTCCTCCTGGCAGCCCTTTGCTTTTGTCTGATTGCGTTAATTTAACGCATACGAGCGCTGTAGTAAGGTGCAATACTGAGAGTCTGCAATTCTTGTGAAGGTAACATGATTTTGACATGTGTTGAATGTCTTAAGAAGTTCCAAGAGACCGATTTTAAAGAGGACTTCAGGATTTTAAAGAGAGGTTTACAATACCAGTTCACTGTTTTTCTGTCTTTCTCAACAGTTCCTAACCTGGGATTACAGAACATACGCAATGTTCCCATTAAAGGGAAAGGTTCAAATTTGCATAATATTTTTCTAAAAATCAGTTGGAGGATGTACACGCTGCTATTTTACACAGAAATAAATGAATAAAAATGACTTCTCCTTTGAAAAGATGACTATATAGCAAAGAAAAAAACAACGACAACATTAAGCAGAAAGGAACTCTTTAAATGCAAACTGCAGAAAAGAATTAGAAGATGAATCATATATAGACCATAACTCCCACTTCAGATCCTGACAAACACGCTTGAACAGGAAATTAAAGCTCCTTTATGCAAACCTATTAGATCAATTCGGAGTGACCTTCAATTTCATCTCAAGTCATTAAAGATCAAACACTTGCATCTCCACAGAAAGCTGAGGATATTACATGATTTATTGAATCCTCAATGAAAAATATTAAATATTCCAAGGTACAACTTGTGAACGCGGAGCTCATGGAAGTGGTTGAGCTATTTTGCTGTCTGTGACGCAAAATCCAGTTTGAATACTTGGGGTGTATTATTGAACACATTTCCCCAGAGCCTTAAATCTAAAAACCGAGAAATGTAGACGTAAACAAACCAAGTGAGTAAAATCTGAAAGTTACACAAAAAAAAAAAAAAAAGAGCAGTTACCCTGAGCTACTCCAAGAGCACCAAACACTCCCACCCTGGTGTCCCTCATCGAGGAAGGGTACGTCTGGTTGTAGTACTCTGCTGCATCATTGGTCCAGTCACTCAGCCACAGGTTTTGACCGATGAAGGCGATATTTTGGATAAAGTAAATTAAGAAGATCCAAAAAGTATATCCCCAGCCCATGGCTCGCAGGTACTGCAGGTACACCGAGAATTTGACCTGGATGTCAGAGAGAAGATACTCAGAAAACAGCTTCTACATTTTCAGCCACAGTTGTTTTCCTCCTATTGTTAAATGAGGTACACTCAAAATGTTTACCTGTCCCGTTTCCATAGTTTCTTTCTCTATCAGCCTTTGACCTTTTTTTGTCTCCCCAGTATCTTCTGCTGGTTTTAAGGTGCTGTTTTTTCTTAATCTGAAGCTGAAGACGGGACACAGCAGATAAAAATAATAGACAAGAATAGAAGAAGAAACCTTGAATGAAATGTATGAAGAAAATCAATTCCAATGCAAAGCAACCGCTGACATGTGTGTAACTACGTTATTTATTTAGTTTTATATTTTTGCACCAGATGTTACTTTACACAAGAAGGTTTTCAAACCTGCTTCTAGTTCCTCTTTGGCTGCGTCGGATGCTGTTTTCTCTTTTCAGTGTAAAAGAAACGGCGTCCTCTGGAGGGCAGTCTGGCTGAGTGTCCTCTCTGTCGGGGATGAGCTCCACATCCTCTGTATCCTGGTAACCATCTGCAAGGACATTGATCAAAACTAGTCAATATGACTACACAGTATCAGATGCTCACTCACATGCAGCATCGATTCCCGTTACCATCCAAAACAGAAAAGGAATTTGGCCTTTCACAAAACATGCTACATTTCAGGAAAGGCTGTGATTACCTTTTTCATGGGTTGTCTGATTACTTTGCTCCTTGGCGTATTCGTCCAAAAATTCTGAAAAAGCTCCTTTGCTGGCACGGAGGCTCTGGTAGGATCCGATCTCAGAAACCTGTCCGTTTACCAAAACCACAACTTCATCCACATAAGGCAGGAAACTAACTCCATGAGTCACCAGGATACGAGTCTGCAGAGACAAAAGCGCATTAGTTAATAAGATATTGTATTTTAGCCTTTGCTGACACAAAATTATTGTAACAAATTGGAGATAAAAATTAATCTCTGTATTTCCTAAAGTCTGATTTAAGTCCATTTGGGATACTACTACTGCGGTACATATTATGCAAAGCAGAAAGAGCCAGATCGTTTCAATGCTTAGAGTTAAACCCAAACCAGATTCAGGAGCTTTTCAAAATGTGAGTTTGACACAAAATCCCCCCAAAATGCTTAGTTTCACAGAACAATTACGACATTTCAGTTACAAGTTTAACATCTAACTAACATTTTAGTTTGAGATATATTAAATCCGTAAAACTGGTTAAACTAGAGATCAGTCTGACTAGCTGTTATTGTTCTGCACTGAGGATTTCTACTAAACATAAGGGAATTATTACTGATGATAACGTTCCACTCCATAATCACTTTATGTTCATTTTAAAACATCAGTAAAACCATTTTTTTAGGGCAACTACTCTCTACAACAGAAATTGTTTTATCATCTTGGCGGGAATCACGACAGGAAGGCTAGAAAATGCTGTTAATTATAGTTAAAGTTCTTCAAAAGATATAAAAAAAATGGGCTCAAATTGATACTGGCGTGTCAGAACTGTACACAACCAGAGATTAGAAATAGTCCACAATTTCTAATCTCCAGCTGAGAAAATAGTTTTGAACGATCAAAGTCACCAAAGACATTTGTGACTAGAGAATACATTACTCTGTTTCAGAAGAGAATAAATTATTGATCTGCATCCAGTAAACAAAGCAACTGAGAGAACTCCTGAAACAAGCCAAATTAGGTCCAAAACTGTTTAATCCATCTTTCAAACCCCCAAAGACGGAAGTGATCTGTAATGAAGAAGCGTGGTCTGACAAATTCTTGAAAAACTATTGCTGAAAATCACGCCAACGTTGGGCAAAATCTATTCACTGAAATTCACAAGAGGGGAAATCAAAAGAGCGTTTTTACACAAAGTTCAGGAATAAACGGCCATGAAGAGGAAGCCTAAAAAAAAACAACTCCTTTATGAAACAAATCCATAAAAGAGAATTGGTTTGGAAAGAGGCAACGGAAAAAGGTCATTTCAACAAAAGCGTGTGTATAAGGAAAGCAGCAGAAGATGTGATTATTTGCGAGAGTCTTTGGGTGCTTCTGTTGACTGGGCTTGTTTCACATTCAGTTTTAGCGCTGTGCACACAGCAGCAGGGGGGATCCTGCAGTTCCAGGCTTAGTGCCTCAACTCTGCAATCGTTTATGCAAGATCTTGGCCAAGCATTATTGTTGCACCAGATAAAATAAAGCTTGCAACATAGGTTTGATAAAACCGTGCCACAACAGCTGTTTGTGAAAATGAAAATGCTAAATTAACATTTACCTACTGAAAATGTATCGATGACATCTTCAGTTGGCGAGACCACAGGTTTTTCTTTAGTGTTAATTTAGGACGAGTACAAACCTTGTTTTTGAGAAGCCCATTGGGTCCAATAACTTTATCAAACAGATGCTTTCCGACATGAGAGTCCACAGCAGACAGGGGGTCATCTAACAGAAAAATATCAGCCTGGCTGTAGGCCGCTCTGGCCAAGCTGACACGCTGTTTCTGACCTCCTGACAGGTTGATACCCTAAGAACAGAGATGAGAGCACAACACAGGATGCTATGAGCTTTACAGAACCATGCAAGGTTTTCATTTACGTCAGGTTTATGACATTTACTCAAAACCCACATGATTGAACTTCTAAAACCTGATCACATCAACGTACCTTTTCTCCGATCTCTGTGAGGTCTCCTGCAGACAGCAGCTTGAGGTCGGGGCCAAGAGCACAGGCCTCCACTACGTCTTGGAACCTCCTGTCTTCAAAGGGAGAGCCAAACAAGATGTTGTCTCGCAGAGTGGCATTTTGGATCCAGGCTTGCTGTGGTACGAATGCAAGAGAACCCTGGGAGGAAATACCAAAGATACATCAGGTGTAAAGTACTAGTCTCCAGTAACCACTGGCTATACAATAGCAATAATCAATTTCATTTAATTAAAATAAGCAAGACATGGATTTACAAGATTGAATTTATTGAAGATTTATTTCAAAGTCTACATACGGTAGAAGAAATACGAATCCTGCAAGAGTTTCTTAAAATTTGTCTTAGCAAGCTGCCTCTTGGCCACGCCTGTTTGAAGCCAACAAAAGCTTCTGGCAGTAAATCTGAATATTTCATCGCTTATATGCATACGGCACAAATTAACAATAGACTTTGGGATCAGACTGTGGGGAGGCTTTGTCCATTCCAAAACCAGATGAGCCGTTGTTTTGAATGGAAGTTTTACTTAAATTTAATTTTTATTATTTCATTTACGTTATGATATCTGACCATTAAACTTTTCCTCTCCGGATGTGTTTGGCTTGTCTAGATGTGCAGCTGTCAATTGCCGTCAAACTTGAATGTGCTGATTTTGGAGCAGAGGTTTCTTTCTTGCTTCTCACCGTCTCAGTTCTTGTTTCTGTAAAGTGGCCTAAGCTGTTGACACCCACAGTGATTTTGTTCATGGCATTCATAAGCCTTGGTGGTTATTGAATGTTCAAAACCAGTTTCCTCTAAAAGATTTACTTAACTTGTGTGGATCTACACTTTTCCTTGAACCCCTACTGAATGCTTGGAGGTTCCCTGAATTTGGGTTATTGGTATTTGAAAGAGCGTTGTTAAACAAAAACAATACGTAGGTAAGAGACTTGGCCTTGTCAAGTCAAAAGACAATCTTCAAGCACCAGAACATTTTCCAAAAGTACCATGGCTGTATGCATTTATGTCAGCCTGTCTGTGCAGCTTTGACAGTGTGTTTTTTTTTATAGAAAATTTACAAGAAAATCAAAGCTTTCCAACTAATTCTTGTTTTTAAAAATTGCTGAAGTCATGTGGTATATAATTATTCCACTTGAGAAAAATAAAATCTGTGATAAATGTATAAAACACACTAGAATTTTCAGAAAATTCACAACGTTAATAACAGGCTTTTCTGAGGAAATAATCCAATTAAAGTGTTCTATTCATACACCCATTAAATGGACGAGCAGCATAACAGCTTTATATTGTACATTTTCCAAGAATATAGCTTTTTTTTGTGAAGCTGCCACTGGACAGAAGGACATACAGGTGATGATCATATAATTGGAATATCATGAAAAAGCTGATTTTTTCTCCAGTAATTCCATTTAAAATCTGAAACTTGTATATGATATTCATTCATTACACACAGACTGATATATGCCAAGTGTTTCTTTAAATTTTGATGATTATGACTGAGAACTAATTAAAAGCCCACATTTAGTATCTCCGAAAAGTTATAATCATCATATTTAAAAGAAATAAACCCTTGAAATATATTAGTCTGTATGTAATGAATGAATATGATATACAAGTTTCACTTTTTTAATGGAATTACTGGAAAAATCTACTTTTTCATGATATTATAATTATATGAACAACACCTGAAAATGAAAAATTTCAGTACCTTTGATAAAATTTAGAAATGTGACCGATAAAAATCAAATGAGGGTGAAGTTTTTATCCTCTGCTGTATCATTTGTGTGTGTGTGTGTGTGTGTGTGCACTTTTTATCCTCTGAATTTTAAAGTCAAATTTAAAAGGACACTCTGGCCAGGATTATGGCGTTTCAAAAAAGCAGTAACGTACAAAGTCAAGAAGTCAAAACTAATCGTCTTCGTCACATTGATCTTCTCTTCACATTGATCTTCTCTTCACTCAGCGCTTGTTTTAAGGGTTATGTTTTATTTCTCTGTCATTTGTTTTTAAAATCCTCTCCTGATACAGATTGTGTCTTTTTCTAATCATATTTACTAAACAGATGCACTTTATCATCATCATTTGCAATTAAAAGAGAACAAGCATTTTATTTTACTAATGAAATTTCTCTTGGCGAGTTTCCAGGGGAAACCTACTATACATCGTTTTTGTCTTTAACGGTGGACCTTTTTCATCACATCCCAGGATTTTGTCCTCGAACACAATAAAATGATGGTTAGAAATGTGTTTTTATTTTCTAAAAGCAGAGAAGCTGCAAGCAACTTTTAAGAGTCAACCTGACGTTAGTTACTATAAAGCAATGTGAATGCTTGTTATACCCTCCCCTATTTGTGTTTATGTAAGTCTTTCTCTACAAGGTGCAAAATCCTAAAATCTTTATGAGCCGTCACTAACGGTAAATCTGCTACTCCTCACAAACCCTTTTGAATAAAGACTAAATAGATCATAGAAAGTCAATATCTGATCCAAGAGCAATATAAGCAGATTTAGTTCAGCCTCTAAACGTAAAAGACGAGCTCTCGCTGATTACTTTTCATTTCCATACAGGCGTTTGGCAAACAGTCTTTTGGAGCAGAAAAATAACCGGTCAACCAATACTTTACTGGACCACCCACTTTTACTAACTTGAATCTTTCTGTAAGGAATTAAGCATAAACTCTGCAGTAAAGGCAGGACATTTTTAAACATCTTGTTGCAATTTGACAAACATTAATGGAGAGATCAAGCATTACCTGAATGTTAATGAAGCCTTTGGTGCTGTGCATCTCTCCCAGGAGGGCTGACATGAGAGAGGATTTCCCTGAGCCCACAGCTCCCACTACGGCTACCAGCCGACCAGGCTTAATGTCCAGTGACACACTGGGAAACAGACAGAAATAACATTGCATAGATTCCAAAATATACAAGCATTAAAAGGGAATTTGGTGGTCGCATACTGTCCATTGAATTGGTTATGTACATGAATTTTGTAAAAAGACACCAAAAGACAACAATGAATCAGACCAAACCTTACATAGAAAAAACACAATGTAAAAATGCTTATGCAACTCAAGACATCAACTAGAAAGTTTGAAGCTTCGAACATATGGTTAGCTACAATGAATCTAAACATACAGCCAAATTATTAAGGACAACAAAGTCAATGTTTTGAAGTGGCCATCACAACAAGAGTTCTGAGAATATGTGTGCACTGCAAATAGGGGACTAAAAGTAAGTCAAATTTTCTTGAAATGAATGTTTTTCCTTGATTTGAGCAGGTAAATAAGTCTACTGGCCAATAGAATAAGGTTTTTGTGCTTAAAATAGGATCAATTCATTTCCATCATCTTATTTCAAGTGCACGGTATCTCATTATTTTATGTTAGGGGTAAAAAAAAAAAACTTAGTTCATTGGCAAATAGTCTTATTTACCCACTCAAATCCAGGAACAATATATTAATTTCAAGAAAATTTTACTTATTTTTAGTTCCCTTTTTACAGTGTGGGAAGAGCTTGAAGGGTGTGTGAGCAAGGTGGCCCACAAACCTGACTTCATGCTTATAATGCACAAATCGTTTTGGAACAAAAGAACCTTCATAGAATGGGCCAAAATTCCTATTCCTCCAACTATTTTAGGAATTATGTGGAGAGATACCCAAAATATCTGACCCAAATCATTCAGTTTAAAAGACAATTCTACTAAATACTGACTGATTCAGTGTAAACTTCAGAATTTCAACAAAGTTAAAAAAATAAATTCTAAAATATTCAGTCAATAGAATTAAAAAAGAGGATCCTAGCTGATTTTTCAACGGAAATACTTGTGTTGGAAACACAACAGTCATACTTTTTCAGCAGAGGCTCAGAGTCTTTTTCCCATGAAAAGGAACCATTAGATATGCTGACAGCAGAGTCTAGGAGAAGAAAAGAAATCAATGCAGATACAAAAAAAAAAACAGATTTTCTTTCATGAAATCAAAAAAGATGGTTAACTTACTAAAACTAGGGTCATGACGCACAATGTCGCTGTCAAGATCATCTCCTCCCAAAAACTTCTCCAGTCTCTTCTTAGACACTGCTGTCTGAGGTGTGAACCATAGAACTAATCAGGGTTTTATTACAGCTCTGGTTTGTCTCCATGCAGCATTTTAACAGTATTTACCTGCACAATGGAAGCAATGAGCATTGGCAGCATGGCCAGCGGAAACCGAAGGATGTTGAACAAAGAGATGGAAGTGAAGGCTTTCTCAGCGGTCAATATATTGTCTGAGCTCACACCAACAAATACAGCAAATGTGGCCAGAGAAACCTGTATATAAATAAAGTACAGGCAGGATTAGCAGCAAGCTCCATTATAGGCTTTTAGTCCATTTACTAACATCTAGGATGACTCACCAGAGCGGGGGCGCAGGAGAAGATGAAAGTGGAGACGGATGAGAGATAGGCAAACTTCCTCATCACCTTCAGCTCTTCTCCTCTAATGTCTTCAACTTGAGTCCGGAACGACGGCTCCCACGCAAACAGCTTCAGGATCTGAGAAGGGACCAAGGTAAACGGTGTTGAGGGGGACTTGAGTTATAGATACAACAATAAGAGGGTTCAACCATCTCCAGACAGTAACAGAAAAAAGAGGATTACCTTGATTCCGTTGAGCATTTCATTCATTATTTTCAGTCTCTTGTCTTTGAACTTCATGTTTTCTATCTGAAAGCAGATATAAATAATTTCATTATTAACCTCGTGTTAAACAGGAAAAAAACCAACAGAAATCTGGATATAAACCAGCAATCTAGAGGAGTTGTTAAACATTTCTTCCCCTGTTTACAAGCATTCATAGGATGAACACGAGGGTTGATAACCTGAGAATAAAGATCACGGCCAAGACAGGAAACCTTGTGTCTTTTGCCAAGACTAAGTGACAAAGTAGTATAAAAAGATAAGGTTTCATGCTATGCTGACTTTCACAACCACAGGATGAAGACCACAAGGCATTGGAGGCAGTGTAAGGCCTGAATCATGATGCTAAAAGTTCGGTTCAAACAGTAACATTCTACACGACTTTCACGTCACTTCTTACATTAAAGTTACAATTATTACTGGAATAAATCACATAGAACACAACTTAACATTGGCATTATTACATGCTGTAAAACTACGGCTAATGGATAGCGTGATACTAATTTGCAATGAAAATACTATAGCGACACTAGCGCTGTTAGCATCTTAATTTTTTCAGATTGTTCTGACCTAAAACAACCAAAATGCCTCCTAGAGGTATCTGACACAAATGCTGTATAAAATATAACACTCACAGACAGATGTTTTAAAGCAGTTGAGAAGACATAGCAACAGGACTGTCTACACAGACTTTGTGCTAAAAAATGTATTGAACATGTTTTGCATTACCCATGGACCTATCCTAAATGTTTAAAAGGAAGCACAACAGGTCTCTTTTAACAAAATGATTATGATAGATGTAACCCTTGTCTTTTGAATCACTGGCTGACCAAGACTTAAAAATCTACCAAACTTTTCAGGCACTCTTAGACTTTTTTCACTCAAGGCAGTTATCTCTGTTGCTTGTTCACAATTTCCCACCACATCTTTTTGCTTTCACTCAACTTTTCATTATTGTGCCTGAATACAGCACTCTGAACAGCCAGCTTCTTTAGCAATTACCTTTAGTAGCTTTCCACAGACAATGGCTGTGAAGTCAGATTAGAAGTCTTCACCTTGACCATGTAAGCCACCATTGTACTAAAAATGTCTCTTTTATATATATATATATATATATATATATATATATATATATATATATATATATATATATATATATATATATATATATATATATATACTGGTTTTATGTAATTTTCTAAATGGGGTTTTCTTTAGCTGTAAGTCCTTAGCATCGCATTTGACAAAAGTAAAGGCTAAAATATATAACACGCTCACTGCTACATTTTGCTTCTTAAAGCAAATTTCTAAAATATTCAAATTTATTGAAATGAACTTGCTGATGTATGTTGAGTTTAGAAACATTTGTTGTTTGTTTGTTAGTTTTTTTTACATTTCCTGACCTGGAATTTTCTGGCCTGGTTGGCTAGCAGTCCATTAATTGGCACCATTAGCACCATTACTCCCAGCCCTGCCAGAGTTGAAGGTCCCAACTCCATCCACAAGAAAACGATGGAAACAATGATCTGCAGAGGGCAGGACCACAGCAGGTGGATGAAGTTGGTCACGTCGTTGAAGCGCTGGGCGTCTGCTGACATGAGGTTCACGGTTTCTCCGACGGTTGATTCTTTACGGTTATCATTAGACATCACCAAAGCCTTTGAGAGGAGACGGAGACAAAGGAATATAGAAAAAAAAGACATGTTCTCAGTTTATTACCGCAAGAGCAACACATTTGAAACATTTATAGCATTTATATAAAAAATACATTTATCAGTTCTATTGCTGCCTAAATAATCCAAAATATTGATCACCGCAGTTACAACAGTAGTATATATTCCATATATTTCTTGCGTTTTTTAATACATAGGCTCAAACAAAATTTCAGAAGAAAGTTTTGCTAAACTTGCCGATCAGCTTATGTCAAGCTGCCATTGCTGTTGTTACCTTTTTGTAGACGGCAGCCATGAGGGCAGTTCGGACCTTCATCCCCAGAACAAAGCATCTCTGGAAATATTGCTGCAATAACAGAGATTGCAGAAGAGCCACCACCAGCAGCAGCACTGCATACAAATACCCAACCCAGGCATAGCTGGATTTGTTCTGAATGAAGGAGATCATCAACCTGAGCAAGAGAAGACATTTAATCACAAGAAATAAACAACAAACCGTACACATTTCTAAGTTAATACAACCACTCTCTTTGTATAACTTTCATGCAGCATTGCAGAGTCAACCAGAAGGTTGTGCACCGGACTGTATCCACTGAGGTTCACTCTGATGTTGATCTGTTAGTCTGTTCCTGTGCTTTGATTTTATAACATTCATTTAAGGAAAAGGCTGATTCACACAGACATGTTGACCCAGACCATGCAGCTATGTCTGCCTCTACCAAACTCCAGCAATGCTGGGATTCAAGCTGGATTTCATTTTGTAAATGTATGACCTCCATCTCCACAGAATCAACATTTTAAAACCTCAGCCGTCTTTCCAGACAAGAACTCCCTGATGCCCGGATCCAGGGAGGAGTTGATAATAAACGTCAGACAGGGCTCCAGGTTCTCAAAGTGACAGACCCTGTCTGAAAACATGTCCCAGCTTGGACAGGAGATCACAGAATCTGTGTACCTTAACAGCTTTTCCTGTCTCTGGGTGGGATTTCAGCATCTTTCACAACTGAGCAGAAGCGCCCAAATCTATTATTTTGGATCGCAAGGACTGATTGTTTCACACTCTGTTTTGTCTCTACCTTACAACTGCTGGTTAGGGTATTTTTTTCTAGTCACAACAACTTGAAAAGCAAGATCCAATAGCCACTCATCTCGTATTAAATGGTAAATGGACTGAACTTATATAGCGCTCTTCCAGTCATGCTGACCACCCAAAGCGCTGTACACTATAGCCACATTCACCCAGTCGCTCTCACTAACGCACACACATTTATACACCGAGACGCAGCTCGGTAGGCAACTTGGGGTTAAGTGCCTTGCCCAAGGGCACATCGACATGTGGCAAGGGGAAGCTGGAATCGAACCCACAACCTTCTGGTTGCCAGACGACTACTCAACCCATCAAGCCACAGTCGCCCATATATATATATATATATATATATATATATATATATTTAGTGTGCTATCGTCTATGAATGGCATTATCTCACTCAGCACTAAAAAAAAAAGTGTTCCAGTATCCTAACTTGGCTCCAAGATACAGTGTTTGAGCAAAGCTTGACATCAGCTGTAGCAGAAAGTATCATTTAATGATCCCACCATCAGCAAAGGTTTCTTTGTGCTTGATCGAGATTGTGTGCCACTTTAAAATGTGCCCTGGTTGATGCACTAGCGTTCTTCATCTGTTGAGTGAACAGGGATTGTTTTTTTTTTGGAAGACAGTTATCAGTTTTTTGTTTTTTTTTACTTTCATTTTGCGAAGGTCATTTTCTGCTGGAAAGACCTGGGAGAAATTTGATGAAGTTCTTTATTCTCATTCAAAACTCATCACAAAAATATAACTTTTTTTTTTTTTTTTGCCTCTTACTGGAATTACTAACTCTGCTGGTTTTGTTGCTTCTAAAAGCTTTGCAGAAATGTCTGATTGACAGCTAGATGACAAATTTAAAGTTTCATCACAGATTTCATCTCAGGAGGGGGCAGGGCATCTTGAGTTTTTATTGGATGTAATGTTTGACCGGTTTCACTAACTGACAAATTGTAGTTATTTTATTGACCACATTTGTCATTGACCTATTGGCAAAGTAGTGAAATGGGAGGGACATGCTGGAGACCCCTGACCTAGGTAATCCTGCACTGAGGGAGGGGACTTTTCTTTCTTGTCCCACTGCCCTGGTGTTATCAGTGGGTGTTTCACAAATCAATGAATGGTAAATAGTTAAACTGTGCATGTTTAGACGCTCACAAGGCCAGACCGCAGAACTGGGAAAGCCTTGATTTCTTTGTGGAAGAGGCACAAAGATAAAACAACTGTGGTCCAGTCAAGTTAGATGCTACTGATTTAAAAACAAAATGTAAAAAAACGTGCTAACGTGATCCTGACATGCTTTTGAGTCAAGATTTGATTCTTAAAGACTAAAGGGTAAAAACACATAAAATTAATCTTTAGCTTTAAAAACCTGGATTTGTTCTTCAAAAATATTACATTCAGTTAGAAAAAATCTACAATTTTCTGAGTGGCAGTTTGAATCTTGTTAGCAGTATTTTTTATCCTCCTAAAGAGACATTGAAGGACCAAAACTGAAATACTTTCTTGTGCTCACCAGATAGTTACTTTTGATTGATGTGAAAGGTGGCAGCCCAAGATCTGTTAAACCCTTTTAAAACATCAAATATACCTAATACTATCACCCAAAAATTGAAGGAAGACAAGGTTAGTTACTTAATTTATTATAGATTTTGTTAATTCATTGAAATATTATCTTAGTATTGTAATCCTATTGTAATACACAAATTAGATATCTGGGGTGCATGTGAAAGTTTTTTGTATTTTTTTTTTTTTTTTTTTTTTGCCTTCAATGTCCCTTTGGTGGCTCCGTATTTTCTACAAATATCACTTACTTCAGGAGTTGAGGACTGACAAAAGCCAGAAGGTCTTGGAGAAGTTTGAAGAAGGCAGATTCAATCAGAATCCCTTTAAATGTTTTGTAAAGCGTGGTAACCAGCCATGCATTTGGATAATTGGTTTCCTCCTTCTTTTTTTCATTTTTCTTCTTCTTTTCTTCCTCTTTCTTTCCTTTTTCCTCCTGGTGCAAAATATGTAAGCACATTCTTTAGGAACACAACAACACATGGGGACCACCTGGAAGAGAATCGGTGTTGTTGCTGAAAATAAAATAAATTGGGACTTAAAACCTGGACGGTTCTTTGTTGTATCTAAATATTCTCACCATCATCAGCACATCCTGACTCACACCTTTCCCCAGACCGTTGCTTTGAGAAGCTTCTTCCACCGCTTTACTCGGGTCTTTGAGCAGTTTATTCTTCAACTTTTTTTGAAATCGGATCCGAGCCAGACCCAACTCGTACCGCATGTGTTGATTGAAACGCTGGCTGATGTAGGCGGTGCTGTCCGTCTCGTTCAGCTCCCACAAGTCCTCCTGAACCAGAGGGGTTTTGTGGCCCTTCACCACCATGCTGGAGAAGCAAGAAGAAGCCTCAGGTCGCAGCACAAGGCTCAGGTTGCACATTGTGCTTTTACTTTTTTAAAAAGTGCTTTTTGCACAAGCTACTTTGCATCTTTTGGTATTTCTGTTTTTTTATATATGTACTTTAAATATAATTTTTTTACCCGTTTGCTATCCCATACTTTGTTGTTCAAGTCGACCCTATCAGACTTACCTTTTAGGCTTATTAGGATTAAACAACTCCTGACGCCCCCCGCCCCAGAAATTAATAGACTATTCATTCATGCCCTTCCTATTCTTCCTATTATTTGTACACACTTTTGAGTGATCAGTATGACTAACAACCACTGTATAAATTTACCACTTCTTTCTTTCTTACTTTCTTATTTACTTACTTTCATTTATTGAAATTCTTTCGGTAGTGATGTTGGATTTACCTGTTGAACCAGTTAAAGGTGATTCTGCTCAAGAACGCTGCACCAGCCTCTGGATTCTACAACAGAAACAACAGATGACAGGTGTTGATATTTGTTAAGAATGTTATGAGTATATGTTATGGGTACATAAGATATATCAACTGGGATAAAAAAATATATATAATGGACATCTAGTGTATACTGATGTGGAGTAGATATTGTGTTAGAAACAAATAGATATTATTCTTTAGTTTGTTTTCATTGGTGACTTCGAAAAACCATTCCACTTGCAAAAGCATTCCTGTTTTTAAGGTTGTCTCATTATTGGCCCTACCTTAACTTCATCTTTTTATATAGATTTCATTTGGATTAAAGTCATTAGAGCGACTGACTCTGGCAGCCTTTCTTTCTTTCTCTGAAACCAGCTGAGCTTTTACTCAGTTGTGTGTTTTAAGTCACCATCTTGCTGAAAAGTCTACCATTATTTCTTCTTCAGATTCCATCTAAAAATTTCTTGTAAAACTATCCCAGATTCAATATTTCTTGAATTAAATCTGCAAATAGCGTATTCTGAAAAGTGGCACCACGCCATGACAATCGCACCTTTGAACTTTAGCACTGCTACGGTGCTAGACAACATGCTCCCAGTATGTCAAATGTTGTGCAGCAAACTTTAAATGAGCTTCAGCATGATTTTTCTTCAACAGTAGTGTCTTGCACAGTGACTGTCCATCAAGGCTTTGGTAGCTGAGTGCATTCCTGGTCTCTTTGAAGTAACCGTACCTGCTAATTCCACGTATTTCTAAAGCTCTCTGTAGGCGACATCTGGTATCTAAGACCATTCTTTTGATTTTTGAAAGAAGTTCAGAATGTCGTCTTAATAAATAAACTTTACATAATTACTTAATAGTGTTCACTGGAAAGTTAAGGTGTATAAATATATTTGTAACCAATGTTGTCAGCCAGTTTTCCAGCAATAAGGTCTTGAATGTATTGAGCTTCTTAGTAATAAAAAGTATTTTTATAAGCCATCAATTAGAACAAAAACAGCTGATATTGATTTGAAATGTTAGGAGGAAGGGTTTATCTGTTAAAAGGATTTCATCCGTTGCTAGTTTTTAGAACTTAATCCCAGTTTCATTCCACATACACATATAACTTGGCTATTTAAGTTGTTTTGACTTCTATATGTGGGGAATGCATTCATTGTTACCAACAAATGTTATAAATGCCATGAGACTAGCCATATTAGGAATGTGTTAACTTAGAAAGAAAGTTTCACGTTCAATACTTATTTCCCCCACTGTACTGTATTTCAGTAGGACTTTCAAAGTCAAATAAGAACAAAAAACAACCTTTTTCACGAGCTCCTCTGCCTCTGGAGGGATGTCGGCCACAGCGGAGAGAACCAGTGCAATCAACTCCAGCCCAAAGGAAATGTAGAAAAGAGAGAAACGAGGGATATCTCTCACCTCTCCCTGGATGGAAAGAGATGTTAACAGGTGAGAGAGGTATTTAATGATGTATCATTTAAATATAAAAAGTTTCCTGATCTGATCTGTGGTTGCCCTTACCTGCCTAAGAGCTTCCCGTAGGAGCGTCTGGAAAGGGAAAACATCACACAGAACAAGAAGGAACCAGAAAAAGAAAAGAGTAGAAGAGTCTACTGCTCTTTCCTTTCGTCTCACTCCTTCCTGACACAACAGCACAAGGATCTGAAAAATAAAACAGATAAAAACACAAAACAATGAATCTTTCTTTACATCTTTTCATTACATTGGAGGAAACATTCAAACATAAGGCCTAAGCTTTACCCATGTGACAGCGAACAGGACTGGGTTTGTGTAGAACACAGCAGAATTTTTCTCAGCCGAGCTGTTTGGACCAAAATCTTCCACTAATGTGACGATCAGACCTCCAACGGCCGTCAGGAACAACAGAAACACCACAAGCTGAGGAAAGGAGGGACAGATCAGCCTTTAATAAAATCCTTCCATCTCAGCATCATATATAGCAAGAATGAGGGCATTTTAACTATGCAGTACCTGTTTGCAGAGGTAGAGTTTAGTCCGGTGTTTTGTATTTACTTGCGATCTTCTGCATAAAGGCATGAGGTTCCATGGAGCAGAGAGCCACAGGAACCCCAGTGGGATCCAGACCAGAACCGTCTGCTCCACACATACAGGGAGGTCTGGGTCCTCTCTCTCCACAAAGGATGCATTCTGGGGTACAAATGCAGACATGCACATATGTACATCATAAACACGTCAGAGGACATTTTAAAGAATCAAGTTTATTGGTGAAGTTAGTGACACAAACAAGGAATTTAACTTTGCTCTTGATGTCAAACAATCTAAATCTAAATATATAAAATTTGGAGGGGAATGAAAAAAGTGGCTTTGCGTTTCTCGTAAACATATACAATCATATTGAATAAATTACAATAAGCATTTCTAATAGGCTTGTCTGTCAGATTAAAAGTACCTTTTCAAAACATACTTTTCATTAAGCCCCCATTTCTGCATGAAAATACAGACAAGGACAAAATTGTTGGTATCCCTCTGTTAGTCAAAGAAAACCCCACAATAATCACTGAAATAACTTGAGACTGACAAAAGTATTAATAAATACAAAATTACTGAAAATTACTGAGAGAAAATCAGACATTGCTTTTGAACTGTTGCTTAACAGAATAACAAAAATACATTTATTGAAACAGGCCTGGACAAAAAGGATGATACCCTTACACAAGTTTGAAACCAATCTGTATAATCTGACCCAATCTGTATAATATGATTGAACTTGACTTTGTAAAGTGCCTTGAGATGACATGTTTCATGATTTGGCGCTATATAAATAAAATTGAATTGAATTGAATTGAATTAATTTAACCACAGGGACACGTTTACCTGAGGTGTGTCCTCTAGTTAGCATTACAGGCATCTTAAAGCTTGTAACCAGTCTGTCACTTTAAAGGGTTACAAATGCTCACTGTGCACGGTGCTATTTCTCTCTCGTTGTCTTCTGCTGCAGAAGAGGTCAGACTGTTTTCCATAGGTTAAGAAGGGAGCGTTGTTAATTTCACATTTTTGAAAAGTTGATTGCTGAGTTTGAATTGTTTCCTGTGCATCACAAATAAAAAAAACTGTTTTAGATATTTTTATTTTGTTTATGAATACGTTAGGGAGCTTATTATGCAGGTCTTCCTGGTGTAATTGGCAGTCACTGGCTGTATAAAGGTTGTGCAGCCTTTGTCACGCAAGGTGACATAAGACTTCCCGTCCAAACTGTGAATGGCAAAAGCACGACAAATATGGCTCTGAGAGCTGTTTTTTTTTTACTATTTCAGGTTTTACTTGTCATATTATCCAGACACTGACCATGAAAATACAGCGATGAATTATCCACACTCATGATATACCAACACGAAAGATCACAACAACACAAACCATGCTCTTCTCAGAGCTAGTGTTTATCAATTTTGTTATCAGTTATGAAGGGGAAGGCAAAGTTAGTCATGTGTTCAGGCAAGTTGTCAAGGAGTCCTCTAAGTAATGCGAGAGTGACAAAAAGCCACTGTTCAGTCCACAACAAGAAGCCTATCAGTTGTTGGCCAGCCCTCAATGAGCAATGCTCTCAGTCAGAGGAAGAAACTGTCTCTGTGGCAGCTGTTTCTAAGTAGCTCCCTGTAGCGTCGCCATGAAGATGAACGTCTAAACAGTTTGTGTGTAGGATGTGTGGGGTCTGCAGAGGCGTTAACTACTCTTTTCCTGACCCTAGACTCGTACAAGTCCTGGATGGAGTGAAGATCAGCCCCGATTAGCCTCGCTCCAGACTAGGGCAGGACGATATACAAAAAAAGCATATTGATAAATTAGAACTCATATTGATTGATATTGTTAATTATCAAAAGAATGCAAAACATACATTTAAAGTGTAGCCCTCGCCGTTTTATGCTGTTGCTTAGTAACCTATATTTAGATAAAGAACACACAAACACTGTCTTCTGTAACCCCAGTCGGTCGAGGCAGATGACCATTCATACTGAGCCCGGTTCTGCTGGAGGTTTTCCTTCCCGTTAATGGGGAGTTTTTCTTCCCACTGTCGCTTCATGCTTGCTCAGTATGAGGGATTGCAGCAAAGCCATGTACAATGCAGACGACTCTCCCTGTAGCTCTATGCTTCTCCAGGAGTGAATGCTGCTTGTCGGGACTTTGATGCAATCAACTGGTTTCCTTATATAGGACATTTTTGACCAATCTGTATAATCTGATCCAATCTGTATAATATGATTGAACTTGATTTTGTAAAGTGTCTTGAGATGACATGTTTCATGATTTGGCGCTATATAAATAAAATTGAATTGAATTGAATTGAATTAAATTCAAACTCAATCATTTATTCAACAAACTACAAGTTTTTAAAAAAGAAAGGAAGAAAGAGCGAACTCTGAACTCTTTGAAAGGGGCAGCTCTTATTCTAAACTTTTTACCGACCCTTTTATTTTTATGTTACCACACGTCTATCAATTTGTACGTATTGATAGATGTGTCCAGCTCTACTCCAGACCTGTTTCTCCATTGGAGTCTAGACCTGTCCCGTTTTGCGGATGACCACAAAACAGACTGAATAACGGCAGTTTATGTTCAAGAGAAGTTCGTGAATTTAAACTTTACTTTGCAGGATGTTTGAAAAAAAGGATTTAGAAGTTAAAGACGTGAAAGTTCCTTTGGATAAATATAGATTTCAATTATTACATTGTTTGTTGAATGTGTTTCACTTTCACTCTATTTTCTGTGGAAAAATTCCTGTTAAAGCCTGAAGGACAACATAAACCAGAAACTTTAATCACAGCCACACAGAAATGTCTGTTTAGTTAAGTCTATTAAAACAGTAGACCTTGACACTTTTTAAGAACCAAAATAGTTGTAAAACATTTTACAAGTTGAAAAGAACAAGTCATGATTCATCTCCCATGCGAACAGATGAGTAGTATGGAAGGCAAAAAATCTCTCAGGGTTTTAATTTGAGTTCTGGCTTTACAGATAGGTCAGCTGAGTTTATGAGCTCATTATCTTGTATATATATTTAAAAGATGATTCACAATTTATAGAGAAAATGCAGAACAGAAAGGAACAAAACAGGAAATGTTGATAACTTTTTAGTCTAGTCAAACCCCAGATATCAACTAAAAAAAAACAAAGAAAACATATAAAGTTCTGTGAATGCCGTAAAATATTTTTGTCCCAAAGTTAAACATGTAGATTTGGGGAGTTTATTGATTAAAAATTTAGTTTTTAAGTTTTTCCTAACTTCTCAGCTTTTAACTTTCTTGTTTTTAGATATTTCATTCCAAATCGTCAATGACTTCAAGAAAAAAAGGAAGTGTGAGACTGTCAGTAAAATAATCTGTTACATAAACGGCTATTTCTCATGAATGTGCTGTAATATGACAGCTCAGACAAGCTTGTTATGGTTGTTGGGCTTGTTGGACCATGCCCAAGACGAGCCTCATAGCGGCCACATGTTCACAGTGTGTGCACAAAGGTAAAACAATTCTCCATTAACATTTTAAAAGATATGGCAGAAGGTTAGGTGCCTGTAAAATCAATTAATTTGAAATACTTTACTGTCTTTCAAATGTTTAAGAAAAGCTGAACTTTTCAAAGTTTACATTGAAAAAGACATAGAAATATAGACTTTAATTCATTATGGTTTTATAACAAGTGTTTTGTTCAATAAGATATTAATTAAAGGTTACAGAACAAATGTATCAGAAGTAATGTTGACATTCATCTTGAGATGAAAAATGAAACACAACTCCTCTTTTGAACATCTGTTGATTGTTAAACTCACCCAAAAGACCGACCCACAAAACTCCTCCAGAGCCGCAGCACACATGATCCGTTGTGTCGGCTTCACTCGCCTGGCGATGACTTGAAGACCAGACGCCTTGTGCCCTCCGCTCCGCTTCAGCTGAGCTCCGCTCTAACACTGCTACTCTCGCCTCTGTTCACCCAGTGAGCACAGACAATTTCAGGATGTAGCAGCAACGGACTTTGATCCAGAAACCTTTGAAGCAAACCCCCCACCCCCTCTTTTAAAAAAAAAAAAAAAAAAAAAAAAACACTACGAGCAATTCATGGCAACTTCCTGTGTGGAGAAGATACTTAATAAGATCAAATGTGCTGAGATGCAGAGAAAGGATTAAACAAAAACCTAAGATCTGGAGTTTTTATCTTCTAGGAATCCATGGTCATTCTTCTTGTCCTCAGAGTGCTATAAAGCAGTCCTTCCATGAATGGATACCCGCTAAGATGATCAAGTCCAACTTTGCTCGAGGCCACAGAAGCTCCTCCACACTCATTGTTGGCTGAAGTTTAACTTTTTACGCAGATAAGTATCCATAACTTAAAAAGAGAGAGAAAGAGAGAGGGGAGAGAGAGAGAGACCGCGAGAGAAAACTTGCGTAAGTCTGACAGTGCAGTTTTCCATCTGTTGGGGGAACAGCCCTCTAAAAAAGGGTTCAGGAAAAGGGAGGGAGGGGATCATTATGCCACTTTCCTGTTGTGTTTCCACTTCTCTGTATGAGAGAGAGTCTGGAATGAGACCAACTATTTTCAGCGCTGTTGCCAAATGCAATCAATTTCTCAACTAACATGATTTGAATAACAATGAGCCTGATGAGATGTTTCTATGTTTTAGTCAAAGACTGATTATTCACAGACTTGGGGGTGTGGTCATTACAGAACCCTTTTACCTCATTCTGTTTTTTTTTTTTTATCCTCTGCAGGGAGAGGACTGAACTTCAGACTCTTACTGCATACTGAACATCGAGACTGTACTAAAAGCGAGACATGTGAGATTAAGAACAGATTAACTTCCCTCTGCTGTATAGATAAAAGGTGACTGCAGGGGCAACAGGGTCCTTCCATGCAGGATAAAAATCAAAAGCTTCCGTGCTTCATTTCTGATAAAGACCTCATTCATAACTTTTCAATTCTGCCAAAGTTAATCAGTATACAGTGAATATAGTAGATTGCCAAAGAAAAACTACCCATTTACTTTCCCACACATATGAACTTCAGTATCATCCCAGTGTTTAGGCCCAAATATTGATGGTCCACCTTTTTCGGCAACAATAGCTTCCAAGATTAGATTAGATTGATTAGCTTCCAACAATATTCTTCCAAGAAGGAATGTATATCTAGGAATTTCTAACGTTCTTCAAGAAGTGCAAATGTAGAGTAAAATGTTGGTGTTGGATGGGAAGACCGAGTTTAAGCTAATCTGAAGGCCACATAAAGTTTGGAGTCCTGTCTCTATTGGCCTGAAAGAAAGCTGATATATATATATATATATATATATATATATATATATATATATATATATATATACTACGCGCCTCACCATCTGTCAGTGTCTGTTTTTTGATGGAAAATAGGGGGAAGAAAAATTGTGGCTGAGAATCGTTAGCCAACGAGGAAGACCAAATGTTCCAGCTGGGTTAAGGCAAACTGGGTTAGGAATAATGAACACAAGAGAAAGTGGGTCAAAGAGTAAGGAGAGACCAACCACAGTAGTAAAGAATACTGAAGGCCAAAAAAGTTACTAGGAACTTTTAATATGTGGGAAACTACATCAGAATTCAAACCTTGAATCCTTTCTGTTGTGTTGGACTAATCAACAATTACCTGAAATGTTTGGTTGCACTCAGGAATCTCTTCTAAAAAATACAAAAAAAGAATCCCTTTGATAAAAGATTTTACTTCTTGAAAAATAAAACATTTTTTAATTTTTATTTTTTTGCAATTTTCAGCTTCCTTGTTTTTGTCCTACTAAAGTTGACGTACACATCTATTGGTGTTAAAGGTGATTCTTTTTGTCCAGTAATATGGGTAATAAAATATTTCCCAATAATGCAGGCTGCTACCATTAACTTATCAGTTTCTGATTGCCACTGGTGTTGTCAGAGTAACTAGAACTAGATTTTATCCAATACAGATTAACGTAATACTCATTACCAATGAGTAATATCTGTTAGATAGGAAGGTTATTATAGTGCAGCACTGTAAACATGGTCTTCACTGGAGCTAGAGTTTTCTGACTATTTATGACAGCCCTGAAAGAGATGACTCCTGCTGTGTCGTGGGTAATCATTAAACATTTACTAATTTTACAAGGACACAGTCATGCTGACTCGTCCAACTCCCAGTAATGCTGCGTAACGCATCATATATACAACTTTGAAAATAGATCGTGTTCACTGTTTTAAATACAACTGTGCTGCTGTCGACAGGAGTGTGATTTAAGATTGTTTTTCTAGTAATGTGCCTTGTTTTAATCCTGGAAAAGAAACTCATTTTGAGAAGGACTGGTATCGGTGCTGGAAAAGGCTATAAAAGGAAGCTTGTATGTATAAAATAAATATTTTTGAACCATATGTAACTATCAGAATCAAACAGAAAATGTAAATGCTCATTTAAAAATCTGTTGAGAGTATAAACATCATGGTTCCAGTTTTGATGTGTGAGTATATTCTTGTTTTGTCATATTCTAAATATTTTTGAAAGGCCTCTTTACAATTTTAAACGGCTCTAAAAACCCACCTTTTGTTTTACTCAAGTTGCTTAAATTATTTACGTGTTTTTTATGTTGTATTTAACTGTAGTTGCTTGTAACCTTTATGAGTTTATGATGTGTGCTGTACATATTTGTTCACTTTGGTCAGTTGTGCTGTTTTATAAATAAAGTTGGCTTGGTGTTTCTCCTCTAACGTGATGCTAAATTTCTACCTAAATCTTGATCAACTCAAAATAGTAATGTGTTTTAAATATCAAATAATAATCCATAAGAATTATGCTGCTTCATATCAAGTAAATCCCATCTCCTTTAACTTTAAAATTTGCCCAAAATACCATTAATAAACACCTATGTTGTATTTCTGTCAGTAGCATGGGGTTTTAATAATGTGTAGCATGTTACCTTTTATTTTATTAATATGTATAGGCAATCATAAGTCTTAGAATTTATCATAACTCTAGGCTGAAATCAGATCTGTAGGATGAATCCTTTCCTCCCCAGGGAGGAATTTCTTTGACAAACTTTAAAAAGGAGACAAGTATCTGACTATTGATCAAAATTAAGATTTTCATTAATTGGTTAACATGTAATTCAGGATTATATTTGATGTAACCCTTCCAAGGTCTATTTCAATCACATTATCACTGTCACAGAGTTGTGTATCAGCCTTTTGTTTCAATGACGCCAGAAGACACTTTGCCACAGCGAAATATTTGCCCACAACATGCCCTCCCTATGCATTTAAAGCTGTAGCCACCATGATTTGATCTCCACACAAACCAGGCTAACACAATTTCTTTAGACACGTCAAAGATTTCCCCACGTCAGCGCCACTGCTCTCCAATCGTCATGTAAACTGCACAAGCACCACAGCAGAATCGACAAAACTGCGATGACCCAATAGCATCACTTAACTCAGACGCTTCACTCACCTCAGGATGATAAAGGCTTGATGAAGACTAAAACTAATGTCATATTTTTTTCCTTTCAAAGTAATATGTCTAATGATAATGACCACTAAGAAGTGCTTCTAAGGATATTGTAATTTCTCTTCCAGGTGCTCAGTTGATCCAATAAGAATAACTACTACAAGATGGTGGCGTCACAGAAATATTGGCATACTTGGTCCTGGTGCAGTTGCAAACTGCACCAGGACTGGTTGCAAACTGCAACTTCCAAACATCTGATCTCAATACACATGGGGTCAAAATTGAAAAACATTGACATAACATTCGCTTACTCATATTTAGACCCATGTTGCACAAGTTTTAAACACACCAGCAAGACGCAAGACGAGAAAGAGCATAACAGTTCAATGGAAATGTAATTGAATCAAGTACAAATACGCCCAAGCAAAAGAAAAATAAAATTTATATAATCTACGTATTCAGCTAAGAGTGCTGGGTTTTCTGAATAATTAATGTTAAAAAATATCAATTAAACCTGTTAATGGTTAAAGGCCTTCAGCTATAATAGAACTGGATATGAGAGTCCTTGTTTTGCACAACTGCTGTTTATATTAAGGCTTGTCAAAGTGAAAGTATTTTGGTCCTGTTCTCTGTGTAAGCCTTGGATAGTTCCTCACTTTGGATTCGTCTATAACCAAATTGGACACAAGGATCAACCTCTTAAAACCATTACTGAGTGACCCTGAGCATGTTATCTGTGTAGGGACAACATAAAAATACTGCTGGACAAAAACGCAAACATCTGATGAAGGTAGCAGAACAATACAATGCAAAATTAAAAAGCTGTTCTGTCTCTTCCTCCTATTCTTTTTGACTCCGAGTCCAAACTTCAGCTCCAGGAGCCTGCAGCTTCCTGAGGAAGACATTAAGGGCCCGATGAACAAATGTGCATTTAGAGAGACGCCTCACCATGCCGCCTTACACAGCTAATACCAAAACGACACCGCTTCATCTCAGGCTGACAGACATTTAAAGAATCATTTTAGATCAAATATTATACTATACACCCCTTCAAGGTTTCATCAATCTATTGAATAAAAATACATTTCAGGTCTTTAACACTTTAATCATTAGCAAATCATACTAATGTTGTATGGTTGTTAGGGCCTTGAAGGGTTTTCTGAAAGCCTGTGACTACAGTACATGTTAGATTTTTAGAATCTTATCAATAATAAAATATTTAAAAACTTTCCAAATTTCTAAAAACTTAACGTGTACTGTTGTCACAGGCATTCAGAAAACCCTTCAGGGCCCTAACATTTATACATTTTTAAGATCCCGGATCAGTATGGCATTAGAGTTTGACATATTTAAGAGGTTAATCAAGTATGTTCTTGAGGTATTAAAAGAAAGCAGCTAAATGTTAGCAAAATGTCAGATCCGAGGTGATTATGCTGAATGATGCAAGATGGTCAGAGAAGCTTTACCATTTTCTTGCCTTCATACTTTTTACGCTCATATATATACTTATTTTGAAATAAATTCAAACTGGACAGTAACTAAATACCATATTTAGATATTAGCCTGTGTAACCATTCTCAAACGGCATATTAACTTTTACGAGTTAATATAAAGAATTATTTTGGGTTTGTGTGTCTTGTCACAAAAGACCAGTGGTTTCCTTAAAACATGAGCAAAGTTTTTCCTGTAAAGGAAAGAAGAATTTTTCTCAGGAAATTGATGTTTTAAACAACATTTTGCTGCAAAAAGGGGCTACAAACTGTGTCAAATCTAAATTTTAACAATAGCATCATTACCAGATCAGCTTTGTGCTTCACTATGCTCACAGTTTTTACAGTTGACTTTAGGGTTTATTGGTGTGAACTGAATGTGTACACAAGCATGTAAATGTGAGTTGCACGTTTGTAAAAGCCAGTATGCGCTTAAAAAAACAACAACTATCAAACCCTCTTTTTTAGGCTTCTAGTGGCTCGCTTTTTATTGAGAGTAGACTGACAGGAAAGGGGCGGAAAAAGGGGAAAGACATGCGGCAAAGGACCGTGGGTTGGATTTGAACCCGGGCCGTCCACATCGAGGACGAAAGGCCTCCAAACATGGGTCATGCTACCCGCTACGCCACGAGCACGCTCCCTAAACCCTTTTTTTTTTATTTTAGTCTCGAATTCCCCCTCTAACTTGTGAAAGAAAATACAGGTTGGTTCCCAGCAGTAATGACAAATCCTCTTATACTGTACATACAGATTTGTGCACAAATCTTTTTTCTCGGAACCACAGATCTGATCTCTTTTATTACGCCACGAATCAAGTACAAAAGATACCCAAGTTTGAAAACTCTCCGAGCAGATTAGCACAAAATCGTTGTAATTAAAATATCTCTAAGACACAACTGTATTGGTAAAGAAAATACAGCAAAAATGAAATTCGAAGACAGAAAAGATAACAGCTAATAAATCAGAAACAATTCCAACATTCTGAATAAATGTACTTTCATTGTGATTTTTTTATGTGTTTTTTTTTTCCATTTAATTGTTTTAGTTGTTGAATTGTTTTATGTTTATTTGTAATTTTAGGTTCCTGCCTGTTTTTTTTTTTTTTATGATTTTCTAGTATTTCCATTATGTTGAGTAAAATGCTGTTATTTTCTGTTTTGTTGTGTTTTACACCAGAGTTACATGTACAAACACTTGATTCACAGCTTTCTGTTCAGTCATAAAACCTTCATAGACAGCATATAAGACAGGAGTGCCCTCACTGAGCTGTAAAAAACAAAACAAAAAAAACACACATTGTTTAAATGCTAACACTTTACTAAAAGAAACCCAACATTGAGGCAATTTGGAAATGGGCATATGAAAATAACTGTTCTCTTTTTTTTGGAGGTATCACAAGGTATTTTTGGCAATTGCATTCAGACTCCGGACTTTGCTGACGTCAGCCACCTTCAGGCCGTACTCGGGCGCAGAGATTGTAGCTCCCATCGTCACGCAGGTGTTCCTGTGTGCGAAAAAATTGTTTATTAGAATTTAACCAAATTAAGCTTTTACATTTTTACTTTGTTAGAAATCATATTTTTGGTTGAAACACCACCAGTTAAAGGAGCATAATCTAGTATATATATCCTAGATTATGTAAAGCCTATATTTGCACACTTATACTAACCATAATCTGCGTTTGAAATTAACTTAAATATGATTAAATGTTAAAATTTACTTTATTTTGAAAAGCCAACACGGCCTGCTCCTTCCTGTCTGGCTGAAGCTAGCTAGCGGCTACTGTGCTGTGCGCTGCTCTCAGGAGGGAAGGAAATACTTACAGACGATGGTCCAGTATTGCCCATTTAGCGTCTTGTTGCTACATTTAGCAACTTTTTTCAAAAAGCGACTAGCAACAAGTCTAGCAACTGTCTCTGTGATAACGGAGACCACGTTAAAAGCACCAGTTGTTCTGGAGTCACTGGCAGCAGCGAGGGCTGCCTTGATAGTTCCCACTTCCCTCAGCGCTGTCTCACAGGCACATCCCAGTTGCTGCTGCCCTAACCCGCTAGTGTGGATTCAGGCGATGTATTAAAATCATAAATCATTTCATGAAGGTCATTTGTAGTTCCAAACTCAATAAATCACTGTTTATAATCACTTTTTCGTCTTGCCAAAATCTTCCCTTTCGTACAGCCAGGACCCGGGCTGTTTTTTAAAAATCCTAGAGGAAAGCCTGTGAAACACACCTGAATTTCATTGCAGAGTCTCTGCTGGAGCGTGCTGAACAGTGAAACTCCTCAGCCCCTGTCCCCTCCAATATTCTCTGCAGATTTCTCTCCGTAATCCCCCCTCCTGTCATTTAAATATAGAAAGACAGAACATTAATACAGAATTTAAAAAATGTAATGAGATGTAAAGCATAGCGAGAAAAGAGGAGGTACTGACCTGGCATTACAATTATTCTCTCTTTAGCCTGTTTAGAGAAGATCAAGTTAGAATCATCCTGAGAGTTATAATAAACAACATGATCATTTGTTTATCTCTGAACAGTATATCATTTGTGTGAGTAAAGGAAGAGTGATATAAAAAGTCTTCACATACAGTTAAGCCCAAAATTATTCATACGCCTGACTGGCAGATTTTGATTGCAGATTATTTTCAGTCAACCAACAAGTTGCTTTTCGACAAGGAATGAGACAGCCATCTCTCAAAGGTTAATGTAAAAGTAATTTTAGATTTAAATAAATAACTTTGGTCCTTATTCATATTTATATTACATGTAAAAAAAAAAAAGTGTTTTACTAATTCTTTAAAAGTTTGCTAACATTTGAGCGATGACCAAGTTTCTATTTTAATGTCCTTTAGATTAACAGAGCTTCTGTAATACATACTTGATCTATGAGCCTCTTGATAACAGGAACCCCCTCCAAAGCCGAGCTGTCACAGCCGCTCGTCAGCACCCTCTCGAATCCTAACGATATCAGGGTCTCCAGAGCAACTGCTGGGTCGTGGACCATGTCAAAAGCTGCAGCGAGATCAGCACGACAGGCATAGGAAAAAGTCAGCCTCACCCTGAAAGCTTTATTTTTTTTTTAGTGCTCTCTTCTGTTGAGGATCTGTGATATTGCTTCTGGTGTGAGTCATTTAGCATTCGGAAAGCCAAAATCTGCATAAAAAAGGAAAAGGTTACCTCGATGGAAGGTCAAAGGCAGAGGACGGACAGCAGCTGGGGAGCAGAAAGACACAGAACATCTTACCAGCAGTGGGAAAATTAACAAAATCACCTAATTAGATTTGAAATGTTGACTCTTTCATTTTAATAACCTACATGCTGAGAAATTTGTTATATCTAACATCCTGCATATTAAACACAGATGCTGGCATTTTGGTGTAGTATAAACGAAGCAAAAATACCCTGCATCAGAGAGATTAACAAACCATCCAACAGCGTGATATGAAAACAGATTAAATGTAAAACGGCAAAGGAAGAGTTTTTTTTTTTATCCATATCTAAGGCTGAAAATAAACTCAAGTAGATCTCAGATGGATCAAGAACAGACTATCAATCTGCTCTGTCCCTACTTCTATCATGTTGGCATTTTAAGACCTGGCCTCATCAATAGCTGTCACGTTGATGGAAACTCCACCATCTGAAATGGATGAAGTCCAACATTTTGATACATGAGCTTTAAAAATCTATAGACTTTTTTTTCCCCATGTTAGCTGCGTTCTGCGCTACAGCGAGCCTGTCTTCTGAGTACTGTGAGGACTTTTTATACCCCAATAACGTAATTCAGACTGAGATCATGAAGTCCTTCCTTGATTCTTGACAAAGAAAAAAAACGTCACCACCTACATCCTAGGGGAAACTGCCGATTCATTATGCAGTTTAATATATAAATGAAAATTTGTTTTATTTTAACAAATTTACAACCGTCAATATTTACCCTCTTAATTTCCACATGATGCACGCATGGGACTGATGCCTTCTCAGTTTTATATGCTATTGCGTATCTGCCCCTATCAAATACATACACTCAATAAATTAATATTTTTTTTAAAAACCACATACTTTTAAAAAGTTTTTCTTTTTTTTAAATCACCCAGGTGTATAATCCATTCCTTCCACTAATAGACAACACCCTTAGGAGCTAGAACGAACCTTTGAATCAGCTGAGAGCAGGCTGTGTCTTTTCCATGAACTGATGATAATAAAGGAGTCACAGTCCAATCTATTAATACAAGCGAAACACCGCCGATGAACTCTCTGTGCTCATGGTTTGTCTCCCCCTTCTGGCAGTCAGCCTTCACGCCCACTGTGAATCCCTGCTGCAAACATGCATAGTAAACAATATTTGTCCCCAGCATTGCAGACTCAATTTAATAATTTGTAAAGAAGTAGATTTTCTTTATTTTCGCTGCAAATTTTCAAGAATTTTCTGTATATTTCAACATCTTTTGCTGAAGTTGCCCAAGCAGTAATAATATGCCTGATACAATGCTGCCCTATTTTAAAACTTTTTTACTTAACTTAATTGGAACACATCTTGCGGTTTAAAAAAAATTATAGGGCCTTTCCTAAGAAGTTAGGACAAGACAACAGCTCCACAGCAAGAATCCAACCAGACTTTAAAACAGGGCAGTACTGATGGTATCTTCCAGAACTTCCACATATTTCCACATGGTATCTTCCACATATTTCACAAAGACTGCATTATTTACCCTGCATGCAAATGCGATCTTTAGCGTTTGTATTATGCCCGATATTGCAGAGTTTTTTTTTCTGCATAAACTGAAATATTTTCTGTGAATTATTTTTTATACTTATGGTAAAATAAATAAATAAAAAAATAAAAATAATAAATACGTATGGTTCTTGGCTACTATCATACAGAAAATAGTAGGCATATGGAAAAGTAAAAAATCTGAAACAAATATGAGAATAAGAGATTGTACTACAGATGTGTAATACAGTGGGTATTTAAAGTCTGCACAACCCTGTTAAAATGCCACAATATTGTAATATTAAAAAAATGGTATCAATACACATTACCTGTTGAATTTATTTGAAAAACAAGCTGAAATGTTTTGTGTGGACACATGAAAAAATAAAAATCACTCAAATATTGTGGTTGTAAAAGGTTTTACAAACTTACATTAGAACATCGTTGAAGCACCTTTCCAGTTCATTTCTGCACTAAGTCTTTTTGGATGGACGTCTATCAGCATGGCACATGTTAACTTTTCTTCTTTTATAAAAACGCTCCAAATCTGTAGGATTATGAGGGCCTGTTCTGCGCATTGCCCACTTTGGGTCACACCACAGATTTTGACTCGGATTCAGGTCTGGTTGGGTCACTTGAAAAATATCATCCAACTCTTATGAGACCATTTGTTGCTGATTTTTGACATTGTTGTGCTAAAAGATAAAGTTCCTCTTCATTGATAGCTTTCTTTCAGAAGCATGCAGGTTTTCACCATGACTAAGGCCCCTGTGCCAGCTGTGGAAAGAAAGTAACTCTCCCAAAGCATGATGCTGCCACCACCAGGCGTCATTGCAGACATATATCACTCTTTCTATACTCACATAAAGTATACACTATTCAGACATAAAAAAAGGAACCATGCTGTTTATTATAACTCTCAGGATGATTCTAACTTGATCTGCTCTAAGCAGGCGGTGTAGTTTTCATGGCAAACATATATTTTTTGGCGTTATGGCCAATACATTTAACCTTGGTTGAAGCAAATATAGGCTAGCCAGTTTTGACACACACATTTAGGAGACTTCAAAGGTGTTTCTGCAAAGGTTGACCAGGGGTGGAGGTTTTTGTCCATAAAAACAGGTTTCTGTCTCGCCCTGTATGCCAGACATAGGATGGAGACAGGAGATTGTAGTCACATCTTCTACAAAGCCCGAACTTGCAGAAATTAAGTTTCATTGTAGGCCTCTTCACAGATTTTTTGATTAGCATTCCTCTCGTCGCCATTGAACGGATGTCCAGTTTGTGTTAATGTTACTGCTGCACCTCCTTTTTTCCCCCAAACTCCACTGTGTTCCATCGTATACATTATACCCTGGAAATGATTATGTGCCATTTGGTTTGGAGATTTGTCACAGGAAATTTAATGATGGCATGTGTTTAATGACCCCAATTTAAGATGAGTTTAAATGTGGTGGTGAGTTCTGAACGCAACCAAATTCCGAGTTGAAGGTGGTGTGCACATTTTCTTATATTTTCTCCCAACACGATATCAGCCTAATTTAACTGCTGTTATGTTTATAAGTCATATTAAAAGTGAAATAAACTCTGATTTTTTTTTTTTTTTTGGTCACCGACACGACCTTTTAACGGGGATGTGTAGACGGTTTACATCCATTGTACCTATCAGCTCCATGCAGAGATTTGCATCCACTCGTCCATCCTCTGTCAGGGCGCCTAGCACTACTCCATCGGCTCCCTGGGTCTTCATCAGCTCGATGTCCTTCTTCATCACCTCCACTTCTTGGTCTGAGTACAGGAAGTCGCCACCGCGAGGCCGTATCATTACGTAGACTGGTATTTTGATGTACTGCTTTACTACCTGTAGAAGACCTGCACCAAAACAAACAGGACGCAGAAAGACATTGAATTATGCTGCTATGTAGGCTGCAGAGCTTCTGCAATAAATGTGGATAGATGTAAACTTTGCAGCTCACCAAGACTGGGAGTGAGACCTCCCTCCAGAAGACTTGAACACAACTCAAGCCGACTTGCACCTATAAGGTTAAAAAAAAAACTTTAGAATTAAAGCAACTCTGCACTTTAAGTTAACACACACTTCAGTCATTATTAAACCACTATACCAGTCAGAAATAACGTGGATGTGTTATAAAAAACCTACTTGAATGGTATTAAAAAAATGTCCAACATTTGACTTTACTTTTAAAGAAAACTATACTTTAAAACAGGAATATTAATTATGAGTTAAACACATAAGGCAGCCAGGGTACTAAATTTAACCGACCTCCTCGCTCAGCATTGACGGCGGACTCCACGGAGTCCACACACACCTCCATTAAAAAGCTCTGTGCCATGACGGATTTCAGAGCAGAGGGACGCTGAGGAGGAATGCAAACATACACGTTCTAGTTTTGTTTTGATTGATAAGTTTAAAAGCATGTTGACTTTTACCACCACATGCACATTTACCTGGTCCTTTTTCCCAAAGACGGAACCCAAATGAATGTTTGGGAGCGATTTAGAATCAGGACATGTTTCACTGGGAGCCCTCCACAACAATAGATGACGCGTTTCCGGATTGTTGGATATAGTACACGCTCCAACTGTGCGCGAGGTACTCTGTTTACTATGTGCGACCACCAGCGCTAGTTCGATTGTGACCGCCCATGCGGGATACGCCTAAAAACGTTACACTCACATCCCTCGGGATCGCCATTAGTTTTCTTTTAAATAATAAATAGAACATGTTTAGTAGTTGTAGATTTTAAATAGGCTTTTTAGTTTTGTTAATCTCAAGTGACGTCAACTTATTACATTTTAGCGATGGCCGTTAGCTTGATACAACCGTACAAAAAGAGTAAACACGACCTCGCTTCCGTTGCCTTGTAGAAACTATACGTCCACGCTTCCGCCATATTGGTAGTGGCAAGGTTGCCTTGGAAAAAACCAAGACCGATATGATTGGAAACCATTTTAATAACAAAAAAGCATAGACATTTTTATTAATGTATTTCGAATTCGTCAGTTTTGTATACAATAATATGTATTTATTTGATTACTAATCATTTCAATTAATTGTACACATTACACGTACTTTTGAACCTAATACTTACAGTAGGAGTATTTGTTACAAATGTGCTAAGTCATAGTGACTGAATTTACTGTATATAGTGTATTCACTTGACCACCAAATGACACAGCAGGTTCAATTGAAAGGATTAACACTAAAACAACAAAGCTTGTGTATAAACAAGAAATCTAACTTTAAAATAAACTGTAAGTGTCTCTCTCTGGTGCATTTTTGGTTAAAACAAATCTATTTTTCATTCATTTAAGGTTTTAGGGATGGGTAGAGTTGCCATAAAGTTTACTCAAGTAGGAGTAGTGCTATTTCTAAAGGAAAAAGTACATTGCAGTAAAACTACTCCTAAAGCTAATATTTTGTTCAAAAAGTTACTCAAGTAAATTAAATGTTTATTGGTAAAGATGCATATATGCTTTATCTGACATTAAAACAAACCATCAATAGTTGTTTTCTTGCACATTATCAGGAAATAAAGATTCCTGGTTTATATTTAACAATTTCCATTGTGGAGAAATTGGTATAGCTGTAGTCTGTCATATATATTAGGAAATGAATAATACTGTTGCTGTTCTATTACCTGTATTTTTGACACAATTATTTTTCTACAAGAGCACATTTACCTTAACACGCTTGCATTTCTGACCACAAGTCAAAGGTTCACCAACACTTTCACAGTTGTCCCACTCCACCTTTTGGATAAAGATAAAAACGTATAGTAAAATGCAAGAACATGATTTTGTGTTTCTATAATACAAAGCATAGTCAGTTGTCTAAATCCACAGTTATGCCATGTCAATAAAACCTGGAGCACACAGTGGCCTTTGTAAGTAAGTAGGTAAGTAACATTTTATTTGTATAGCACCTTTCACAGATAAAATCACAAAGTTCTTCATGAAACACATCAGAAAAGCACAACATAAAACAGAAATACCACATTCATTAAAAGCCTGTCTGTACAAATGTGTTTTTTTAGCTGCATTTCAAAATAATCACTGGAGTCAACTCTATGTAAAAACAGTGGTAAAGAATTCCACAAACAGTGTGCGAATGGCCTGAAATGACCAATCCCCACGGTTCTTAATGTGTGTACATGGGACTAAAAATTGAGTCACAGCAGATTTGTTGAAACGGATGAAGAGTCCATTACAATAATCCACCCGAGATAAAATAAAAGCATGGAAAATAATTTCTGATTCACACCTAGACACCATAGGAGTTTAGCAATATTTCTTAAATGAAACTTTGAACTTTGTTTGCAATGATGATCAACTGTCAAAAATCCCGGCCAGATTTCTGAGGTTAGACTGAACAGAGGATCCTAGGAAACTAATGTGCTTTCTGATTTCAGGATTTTTTTCCATTAGGCACAACAATAACCATTTCTTAATCTCAACCAAATAATCACTTAACAGTTTAAAGAACTCAGATGGTTTAAATGAACAGTACTAATGTAAGTTATCTGCATAAAAATGATAAGAAACACGATTACAGTGTATGATCTGTCCTAATGGAGTAATACACAGTAAGAACAGGATTGGGGTGCATCACAATATAGATCTGATGAGTGAGACAACAGCTGATTTACGCAGACCCTGAAAGATTGTACCTGTGACTGTGTGCCAGCCAGTATTTAAGGTCCAAAACACGATAGAAATGGCAGGAAAAGCTTGCTGTATTTCTCCTTGAAGTTTCACTTGATATCGCATGGCAATATGAGGTGTGCAGAGTGAAACTCTGGCTCCAACTGAATAACCTTAAATATAGCTCCTAGCACCTGCTCCTTGACCTTTCATGGGGTTAACAGTAAGAACTCTATGGTGGGGAGCAAAGGAGCTTTGAATGCTGTGCCAATTTCAGACAGCCTTCAACTCCAACGTCATTACGTGACAAAAACGCACATGGATGATGCTAGTCAAATCTGGACCTACATCCTTCTGAAAATGAACTACAAAGTGTGTGCTCTCTTTCCTTTGGACATGTTTGTTAATTTCCACGAGTTGGGCTGTGCTTATACGTCATGTCACGCAACGGATTGTGGGATACCTTAAGGCTCCTTAGCGCCAGTAAGGGATGTCGCGAGGTTCCTAGGCTACTCAACAAGGGTATTCACATGGACCCTCTGTCATCAGCTGGCGAGGAACTGCTTTAAGGCCCGAGATAAAATGCCTGGACTTTAACTCTAATTTGCTCATATCAAGCTGAAGACCCAATTCTGTTTAAAAATAAAATAAAACAAATCAGGCACTGAATGATGAGTTTTCCTGGAAAGGGGAGCAGAAGGACACACTTGTAGCACAATTGTTAAAATTTCTATAGCAATGAAATGAAAATAACTCCAGGGAGCCTATTTGTCATATGAGAGTTAAAACATAGTAGTAACAGTTGGTTTCTTGCACATTATCAGGAAAAAAGACACCTGGTTTATATTTAACAATTTCCATTGTGGAGAAATTGGTATAGCTGGTATATTAGCAAATGTCAAATACAAATACTGTTGGTATTGTTTTAACTTAATGTTTGACACTATGGCTTTTCTATAGAAGACACATTTACCTTAACATGCTTGGGTTTCTGACCGCAAGTCAAAGGTTTGCCAACCCTTTGGCAGTTGTCACACTCCAGAACCTTTAGGATAAAGATTAAAAAAAAGGTATAGATCGATGCATTTACATGTTTTTTTTTTGTTTTTTGTTTTTTTGTTATTGTAATAAAAAGCATACCCATTTGTCAACATCCACAGATATGCCATGCCAGTAAAACCTGGCACACATAGCAGTCCTTGTTTTCACAACCCCCATGTGAGCACCAGTAGGAGATTTGTGGAGTTCCTTAAAAATTTCCTTTGCCTCCTCTTTGGTCTTAACAACCTTCCTGCTTCCAAAGTAAAGTTCTCCTTCTAAACACAAAAAAAAAAAAAAAAAACACGTGTTTAACTGAAAGAGGAACATTGATAACACATCAGATATATGTAGTCAGTGTTTTAGACACTAACCCTTTATAGTGAATTTGGCAGAATATCTCCTAAGGTTTTGTTTCTGAGATTTCCGATACTCCTTTGGGAAGGTATGCTGGGAAAGGTAGTGGTAAATCTCTTCCCATTTTTTTTCCATATCTTGAAGAAATGCAATTAACTAGAAATACAATAGATGGAAAATTTTATGATTAAAATGACTCACCTACTAGTCGTAAACTGCACATTTTTGTTTTACAAAAAGCATTAGTATTTCATGTTAAGCAAAACCAAACTGCATTGTTTAGATTTCCATCTGCACATGAAGGATATAGGCTGCGTTTTCGTTACATATGCAGTAGTCTGATACAGTATAAATACGTCATCAGTTGGATGTACAAAAATATGAAACGTGACTTTCAGTATATTTTACATGTGTCAGGTTGAGCTCTAACATCAAAATCGGTAATGTGCAGAACGTAGAGTGCTACACATTATCAATCTGGCTGGCCAGGATATAATTATGTAACATATGAAAAACATTTCACGCTGAAATAAAAGGACAAGGAGGCACCTTGACGCAATATGAACTGAGAGAAAAGTTCAGATTGTGGAATTTCAGCGAATCTTCACTTTGCTGTAGACTCGCATTCACTGCACCTAATTAGAGTTTTGCTTCACTATATTTGCTCTATATCACTCAAAACACGTTGTTCGCATCGTTAAACGTTAATTTGCTCCTGAACACGCCTTTACATAGGGATAACATGGAAATAACTCACTCCATTCGGCGTCATCACGTTTGGTGCAAACATACCTTAATAAAACCAATTTTGTTCTTAGCATTTCACTCCTCTCCGCCATTGCTTTTTCTGTTTGAGCAATTATCTTTAACCCACAATGAATCACGACATAGGGAAGGCCACGAAGGATAAGCCAGACCCAACCTTCAAATCTGGGAAAAAGAGGGCCGCATCTGGAAGAGCCCTCAGATTTGGACAGACCTCTACGCTGTGCTATGACATAATCAGCCTACAAATGTAGCCTGAATGCACCCCCTGAATAAGGGGCATACTTTTCACTAGAAATGTTATCAAAATGCATATAAGTGCAGATGCTTTCTTTGAAATGTTGAGCTTTCCACATAAAGTACAGGAAATGTCAGTCACTGCTGCTGCCTCCCAAATACACAAAAGAGTATTTTCGAAGATCTTTCCTGCCAGCAGCTGTTAGACTTCAAATACATCACTGCACCCAACAAGCAAAATAATTGTTTATCATCTTTGCACAGTCTTTTTAAATCTTTTAAATAGCAAACATTTCTTAAAAAAGCCCATACTCAGTTGCACAGTTCTTAAATTTCTTGGTTATGATAGTTTTGATAACTGTACAGTATTTTTTCATACACTCTAAATTTGCTCCACTGCTGAATTTCCCCCAGTAAAGAATCTTTCTTAATATCATCACTGACTGGTTTCTAGTGCTATCACGGTTGTTAGTTCCTTAGTTAGTGATCAAATCCAAAAACTAACAGAGAAAAAAAAGCTAAAATTTAATTGCTCAGGTTCCAGCAATAGACAGAAACAAGTCAGATTCAACAGTGGATCCAAAACATACTCTTGTGCTTTTATTCTAATTTTACTTAAATTCACTTCACGTTCCCTATTTCAAAACATTTGAAAACATGATATTGTGTTCACCATAAGAAGGAAATCAGCAAATTGCATCGCCATTTTTGTATTATTAAGCTAATAATGGGAAATGCCTGCTAAGCTAAGGGAAAATTTACAGTGGACACAATGTCAGTAAGTGACTGTTATAGTTGATTAAATACAGACTCATTTTATATTTTTGCCTTGAGGGAGGAGAGAGTTAACATAAAGTTAAAATACTGTGATAATAATTTGATTTAAAAATAAAGACAGCTGCTCAGTTAGTGGCGTTGTTTTCTTGCATTAAGAAGGTGATGGACTGGCATCCATCATCTGGTGACCTGTTTATTGTGTGCTCTGCGTCTCCCCAAATCACCCCTGAAAATAGCCATCAGCCAACCAAACGCTTCAAACTCTTTGGACTTGTTCAAATAGGTAACACTTTTTAGAAGGTGAACAAACATACCAGTTACTGGCAGAAGATGCTCTGAAAATATATACGTGCTATTTTTCTTTTCTGCTCCCTCCTAAAATGAAACACTTAAACGAATTTAACAGGAGGATGTTCCCTGGTTAGTTAAATCGTGAATAAAGTAGAGTAAAAAAAAAAAAAAAAAACGTTTAATGTGCATCTCCAGCTTTGAAAACATAACTGTTGGCGAAACCCATCTCGACGGGAGACCTCGGCTCGACATCAGTTAAAAATCATCGAATTATCATACACCTCCAAATATAACGAATTAAAACAATTTATCTTGAGACTTAGAAAACGAACAATCACAGAAATACAGAGAGGGAAACATAAATATACGACAAATTAAGTAATACATACATTAACTTATACGAGGCAGGGAGAAAAATTCGATAAACAGCCGTCGAGGCAAGCGGCAGTGTAATTCTCGTCTGCGCATGCCCATGGAGTAGCATCGCTTCTCTACTTTCAACCAGATGGGCGTTTCATTAGTACACCAGGTTGCCCGGTTCTTGTTCGCTGGTGGGGGCGGTGTCTTGTTCAGAGTTTAGTGGCTCGGGTGACCGCCCGTGACAGATACGCTAAACAAATTTCTTATCACACCCCGACTTCCTGGTTACCTCAACGTCTATCGACGTCACGGGGTTAAAGTTGAGCCGTGCATTACTAAACCAGCCTTGTTGCAGAGCCAGCTTGCTTTCAGGACGGCACTACGGTATCGTAGCAGCTAAAGGGAGCACGAAGAAACCAAAAATGCTGCTCTCAACTTTACGGACTACAATATCTTACGGCTGCAGATGTGCTGGCAGGGGTTTTGAACAGAGCGGCGTAAGTGGAGCTGGACTCACATGCTACATGTAGCTAACCTAACTGGTTAGATAAGAAAGGGAAATGTCACAATAATAATGGAAATGTGAGATGTGCTGGATCAGCATCAGTGAACTCATCGTGTTTCGGTATAACGTAGCTTTAAAACATTTATATGCCTCCGTAGTGCCTGTGGCTGCAGTCACGTATCATCTATCATTATATTACATCACTGACCTCCAATCATCGCTGTTGGGTGAATTGTGAATATGGTGTCATAATCTGGATGGTAAACAATTTTTTAAACTGTACGTTTGCTAATTTATTAGTTACAGGATAAATGGCGACAAACATAAACACGATCATATATAGTATTATTATTGTTGGGGAACTAACAAAAACATTGTCCGCTTTCCAAAAATGCTATCGACACGTGATTTACATTAAATCTAAATGAAATTAAACAATATAAAAAATACGGCGCAAATGACATGCAATAAGGCATATAAAGAGACCGCAACATATCTTAAAACTTTTAGATAGTTTTTTTTAGGGTTAAATAAACGTTTTAAAGTCATAATAAAAATACACAAAGGAAGGTCTACTATTTTTTTTTTTCGTTTTCCTTTTTACAACAGTGTATGTGGTATTTACCCATGAGTGTCACTTTTACCAAATCAGAATTCAAAGAGCACAGATTATGCAGTAATATTAAAGGCTGGCAAGTCGTTTATTCTGAATAATACCCAATCTTCCATATTTCACCTAAAGCTGGTAGACACGGGACACAAGAAAAAAAGTTTCCTCTTCCTCGTGACAAAAGGAAAAAAGACTCACATACAATTTAAATATTCTCTTTAGAAATTCTGCAACTTGGTAAACTATATGCATTATTAAAAAAAACATATTGTTGGAAAAGCTCTTTGGATACACTTAGAATGTGCTTTTAGCATAAAAAAGTTTATTTTTTAAAGGTTAGTGCATACATACTAGTGTTGTGCTCTTGGCAGCTCTGTTATATGTTTTTACATTTATTGTCATTCAATCCTTGACGATTAAATTTGGTAATGTCAAATCAGCCTTAGAATACAATGAGGTATTTTGGATTACCGGTGGAAATAGAACTGATTTACAAACCTTACTGTCATCTCTATAAGTACAGTTTAGATAATAGTTTATCATAAAATACCACTAAGTTACCGTTGGAGTCCAAAAGATTAAAATACAAACAAAATATCTTTTTCGTACCACTGTTTCATAAAAAAAGGGACTTCCTGTTTATTGTTACTATGTTATTACAAAAGCCTGAAGTGTAGGGAGAAAAATTGTGTATGTGTGTGTATATTTTTCCAATAATGGAGATTCTGTTTGTCAAAGTTTGGCAACCTAACTGGAATTTTTGCTTTGAAAAGAAATTAGAAACTATGCCTAAATGTCGGCTCCTCTTTGCTCCCAGCATCAGCGGCCACAGCTGCGACAATGGCTCGTACGGAGAAACCAGAGCTCCATCAGCGTCGAAGCGGCATCGCCCTCCACCCCAGCAGCGGCCGTAGCTGTACCAAACGCAGCAACGAACCGCATAGTGGGTCGCTGGTTGCTCGGCTGCAGTGGGCTGGTGGTTGGGGCGGTGGTCTTGGGTGGCGTCACAAGGTAGAAGTTATTTAAATGTAATGCCACGGTTTCTGGAACGCTCCAAAATGCAAGAAGTGCGGATGTGTGTGGGTGTGTTTTACTGTTCAGGTTAACGGAATCTGGGCTCTCGATGGTCGACTGGCATCTGGTGAGAGAGATGAGACCACCTCAGTCTGAGGAAGAGTGGGAGGCAGAGTTTTCCAAGTACAAGCAGTTCCCAGAGTTCAAAATGTAAGTTTTTTTATATACTTCTATCAGGAAAGACCCCCCGTTAAAAAACACACCGGTATCTTTTGATAACAATGTGGAAGTGCATCCAGTTTTAAAATTTGGGGTCTCTTTCTCATTTTCACTGCTATGTAACTACTTAGAGGTTTTATTTTCCAGCCTTAACCATGAGATGACTCTCCCTGAGTTTAAGTTCATCTTCTACATGGAGTGGGGCCACCGCATGTGGGGCAGGCTGGTGGGACTGGCGTACATCCTGCCCACAGTTTACTTCTGGAGAAAAGGATACTTCACTCGTTCCCTGAAGGGAAAAGTGCTGGGTCTGTGTGGATTCGTGTTCTTCCAGGTCAGACAAGCACAAGATCAACGCTTTTACTCTCTTTGTCCTGTTCCGACATAAAAGTTTTCCTGCGACAGTTCGCAGCTCATCTCGTTGTCGAACTGTGTTGATCTCACCAGGGCCTCCTTGGATGGTACATGGTAAAAAGTGGGCTGGAGGAAAAGCCTGAATCCCATGATGTCCCTCGGGTCAGCCAGTACCGTCTGTGTGCTCATCTTGGTTCTGCCTTGGTGCTCTACTCTGCTAGTCTCTGGACTGGGCTTACTCTGCTGCTGCCTGCACACAAGGTACAGAGTTGTTGTTGTTTTTTTTTTTTTTTTTTTTAACTTACTGGTAGTTTCAGGCCTGGACTTTGTCTTGGTGTATCCACAGTTAAATAAACCGTTTCCCGTTGTACACTTCTTTGCTTCTCTTGTTTGATCTCTTACCTAGATGGCAGACACAAGACGTCTCACGCAGCTCAGAAGGTTTGCAAAGGGTACCGGTGGACTGGTGTTCCTAACTGCTCTGTCAGGTGAAAAAGTTCAGAATACTTCCAAGCATTTGTTATTTAAAGGTGGAGCAAAGGGGGATAAAACACCCATCAGAATCATTTGAAGCGAACGGATTTTATGACAGCACAATGAATACTTAATTAGCCATAAACGAGACGACTGTGGCAAGGACAGTAAGACGTTTCTTTTTGATTCCGGACTCTCAAAATAAATCTTTCAAAATGTCCTCATGTTTGACTATTCACAGGGTCGCTTTATTTTGATCTGTGCATTTTAAATGACAAATCTAGTAACAAGTGGTTAACTCAAAACAGGGTACACTTGTAACTTAAAGGCATCTTTATAACTTGTAGGTTTTACTCTTGGAACTTCAGAGTATTAAACTGGGTAAACGTGTAACAGTTTTGCCAATGTCTTTTTTGTATAAAGGTGCCTTTGTTGCTGGTTTGGATGCTGGGCTGGTGTATAACTCCTTCCCTAAGATGGCAGATAAATGGATCCCTGATGACATCTTGGCCTTCTCTCCTGCTCTTAGAAACATTTTTGAAAATCCCACCACGGTGCAATTTGATCACAGAATTCTGGTATGTCGCAGCTCATTTATTTTCAATTAAATTAAAGCCACTGTAGCTTAATTTAAGCAGATTCTCTTTTTTGTCCTTTTTCTTCTTCTTTTTTAGGCCATTGGGTCTTTGACAGCAATCACTGGCCTTTATCTATTCTCAAGGAGGATGATGCTACCCAGAAGGGCTAAGATTGCCATCGGTCTCCTTGCAGCAATGGCTTATACACAGGTATTGCTTTCAGGCAGAAGTGTATAGAGCACAAGGCTGAAATGCATTTCATTCTGACGGCGTTTTTCTTTTTCTGCTCATTAGGTAGCCCTCGGTATCAGCACACTCCTCCTGTATGTTCCTACTCCACTGGCAGCAACGCACCAGTCAGGCTCCGTCGCCCTTCTGACTCTTGCCATTTGGGTTCTGGCAGAACTTCGTAAAATGCCAAAGTAAAGCCTTCTCCTTTGTGGACATATCCAAGCCTGTTTAACCACATGACGGCGCCTGAAAAGTTTTGACTGGCAATAAAATGAAGCAAGAGTGAAAAAGAAGAGAGATGATCCTTATTTAACTCTGGGGGGTTATTTATATGCTTTTCAACTTGAGCTTTTATTTTTTTCTGTCTTACCATGTACATAAACTCATTATTGTATACAGCCTTGTTGGCTTATCACCTTTGCACTGGTTGCTGGTTGAAATTGTTTTGACTCTTGAGATAACATGTAAATATCAATTAATAAAGTTATGATCCATAACTTGTGGAAATCTTAATATAATTAATGTAATTAATCTTAATGTAAGAATTTGACAGTTTAAAAATCTGTAACCTAAGATATCCATGTTTGTACAGAAATGTCATTTAATTCAGTGCTTCTGAAATAGTGGGGTGAAGGTATTGCAGAGAGTGCCTTTTTTGTCCAGAAGATACAGGCCCTCTGCATCATTCTAAATGTGACAACAGCTCCCCCTGCTGTTTGGTCTGTACCTGCGGTCAGTAGTGACTATTAAACTCCTAAAAGAGTACAAGACTTAATGTAACTGAAGTTTGACATTAAAATTATTAGCTTGATATTATTTTTGCTAAATGAGGTTCATAGCCAGTTAAATGTAGACTGCAGGTACGAGTCGGGCTGAAAGCCATTTATATTGTTAATATTACAAAGTTAACAAAGTTTGGCAATGTTTAAACATTGTAGTTGTTAGAAACCATTATTATAAATAAACCCACATGTTATAAATTTTAAGTTTGAGCAAAGAACTGTTGTTACCAAAGGAATGTATTTAACTTATGAAATCCATTTTTTTATGGCGGCAAATTTCCCTCTGATCGTTTTTGTCCTGATTATCATATTTTATGGCATAACCACATTTGTTTTAAAAAAAATAATCAATCATTTGCTCACAGCATTGTCACAAATGACCATGCTAATATACATTTAAATGAAGGCTAAAAGCTACTGTAAATTACTACATTCTCTGAAATAACACAGCTGTTTGGAACCACCATCTAGCTATTCATTTTTTGTTTGTTTTTCAAACATGTCCGATATCCACAGTGAACAAAGTTGAATCTGTTTCTTTCAATGGGCCACCCAATGGTGCACCACTGTGCCAATCAGTTCTATAAGATTTCACGAAGAAACAAAAATACAGTTGTTACCAAAATTAAGATAATCTGATTTGATTTTCCAAAATCAGTTAAATTACTGTTTACACAAGTCAGTGAAACTCTTCTGATAACCATAAATCCAAACAAATGAGTGAGAAAACATTACAGAGCATTGCCTGATCAAGATTATGTAGTCACAAGGATAACAGCGTCAAATGTGTCTAGTTTAAAGCATGGTGTGATGGTTTTGTGTAGAAAAATAATCTGTAGTCCAAGTAAGACTTTGAATAATAAAAAAAAATCTTCAAGTATCACTAAAATTGGGGCATGTTGACTTGATATTTAGTCCTGCTAAACAGATAAATACAGGGTTTGTTCACATTAATTCACATTAATAACACTTATGGATCCAAACATCTGTGTTACTATATCCAAATGGATCCTCAACGGACAAAATATCTAATCAATCAACTTTGCCAACAATACCGGTACCCCTCTTGGATATTTGCTAAACTCTCTGCTGTACATCCTGTTCACACAACAAACAGTAAAACAAAAAAAAAACATAATTTCTGCCACAATATTGGGTATTAGGGCAGACTGTAATGCTCTGGAGCTCAAAGCTCTACAGATGGATCAACTGATTACTGAGACTGAACCATCTGTAAGGACTAAAGAAAGTTAATCTTACTGCCACTTGTAATTTCCTTTTTGAGATTAATAATGCAGTTTAGAAATTTAGTTGAAGTGAAGTGCCCGCCACCCAGAACCTCAGCAGACCGCGCTGTAGAGGGAAGGCACAGAAGATGGCTTCTGAATACGGTGACGCCAGCAGCACATCTCCCACGCTCCTGCAGGAAGGAAAGTTGTACAGCAAGGTCCAGAGAAGCACTGGACAGAACAGTTTCTGTTCCTTCTGACCTGGACAGAGCAATACACCCATTTTCACTGCTGCCACTCAAGTGTGATTGTATTAGGTCCTGTTTTTAAATAATAAAAAAAACATAGTTTTATTAATAAAGGAATGCAGTAATGAAACTCCAAAGAGACAAGAACGCGGAGTCTTTGCAATTCACATTTCAGCCCGTTTTGCATAGTAACTGTGATTTTTATTGTCTCTGTACAAAACATACACATTTTGAATATGTAATGCAACCAGCAAATAGCTAACCAGACAATCATCACGACATGTTGGTAACTTTGTTCGGGACACAGTACATGCGGGTATAGACGGGTTTTTACTGTAGTCAGGAACCTAAAAACTGAGCTGAAACACTTTTCTGGTGAAAACAAATACCGAAAACGTAAACTAAGCAGGGTTAAGAATGTTTAAAAGAAAACAATAATTTAAAAAAAATGCAGTTGACTTCTGTTTTGTGCTGCGAGGGAAATGAGTGATTGGGTGGAAATGGAAAGGTACTGTGGCGGAGAACATTATTGCTATTCCATGTTAGTCTCTCTGAAATAAAATTAATTCATGTTTCAGTGCCTCTGGTGAAATTCAGTTCAGTGATGCTCTGGTATAAAAAGAGGCAAATTATACGGGCGCTGCACATGTTTTTCTTTAAAGAAATAAAACATCTTATCATGCGGGTTCACAACCTTGAATTACACCAAAAACAGTGAGCAGGAAAAGACGCATACCTTTGTCTCCGAGTGCTTTTTGTCTCAAAAACTGTCTCCTTGTATCCCCTAGCCTTATGCACTGCTAATATTTCCTCTTTGGTGAGAGAGATATGGATTATTAAAAAAAAAGAAGGGAAAATTTGCTCACATGGGGAAAAAAATGCATCCATATACCTTATGTTATACCTCTTATTTTTAAAATAAATATATGTTTTTATTAGTGGTAGAACCTGCTACAACCACATGACATTTCAGATAATTTCACACATACCCTTCTGAATATATAGATTTTTTTTTTCCCCCTATAATGATATCTGAAAGCCTGGTATGATGACGGTGGTTTAAAGTCCTATACTGACATGGTTTGACTGGTCAAAAGCTGATCAACTATAGTGCTATTCCCACATTGCACTGGCTAACATCATTCCAATGGGAATGCTAAAGACGTTACAACAGTCATCAGACAACTACTGCTAGGACTGGAATAGTTTGGAAGGCCAGGAATTAGTCTAAACCCCTCGAATAAACGTGGGTGCTGACCCACTCATCTGGGACTCATCTGTAAGACAGACAGCATGTCTTCCTGATGCACATGCACACACACACACACACACGTACACCGGGTGAGGCACCTGTGAATGACTAGGAACAGCAGACAGACGAGCAGACTTTGGAGTATCTCTTTAAATATGTACCTAGATATTAGTGACATCATCATGCGATACTGAAATCACTTTTTTTCCCCCACCCACCGCTTCCAACCTCGGATCACCTTTTGGTCGCTCCATCAGGAAGTGTCTTTCTCCGTTACGTCCAGCAGGTGGCCACAGACTCATTGCCATGTCTCCCCTGAGCTCCGGGGAAGCGTTCCCGCAACAGAGGCAACGATCAGAATCGCTATTCCAAACATCGAACATGACAGGGAAGCGGGAGAAAGTCATTCCAGATCAAGGTTTGAAGGGAATTCTTGATCCGTCTTGAGTCCAAGGCGGTGATAGCTGACCGATGGTGACGGTAAAAAGTCAAATAAAACAGCCGAGGGTGTGCTAGCTGCTGTTAAGTCCACTGCAAGCCTTCTTTGTCTGTGCTCAAGGAATAAAACTAAGTAAGGTTCTTCATGATTAGCCTGGGAGTCATGAAAACTCCATTGTTGCTGGAAGAAATGCCACTAAAGGTCCAGGAGGAGGGTGATGGTCTATCTTTGCCCAAGGATTCACAGTTCTTAGCGATGACAAGCTCAGACCAGTATGCCACTCAGCCACACACACAGACACACAGACATCCACAAACTCTCTCTGTCTCTTCAGTCCGGAGGCCTTTTTTCACCGATACACTCCCCTCCCTGGTGCCATTATCCTCACTGGTCCAGATCCTTAGATGACATTGTCAAACAGCTGCATGGACTGCATGATGTTCTCGTCCTGAACAGAGAGAGAGAGAGAGAGAAACACCACATAGTTTATGCTTAGGTGGTTAAAACTGTGGACATTTAATAGGGGAAAGGTTTTTGCTGTACCTTTTTACACGAATCAATAAACTCATCTATGGTGACCACCCCGTCTCTATTCTGGTCCATTTTCTGAAAGAAAACATTGGTCAGATGAAGTTTCTAAAGAAGTTTCTGTGATTATAAGCGTTCGTGCATTAGGAGGACGTAAAAGACGGGGAAATTGCACCTGAAAGAAGCTCTCCACGTGTTCTCTCGGAGCGTCGTCCATCATGGTGGGGTACGTGTATTTTCCCATCATGTCATAGATAGACTTCATGATGTCCAGCATCTCCTGCAAAGTTAATGTAAAAAAAAAAAACACAGGGCAGTGTAAGAAATAAAGAAGAAAATTATAATCTAGTATGAAAGGAGACTTCAAAGTTTACTCTGAGTTTACTTGGGAGGGGTGTTCAGCCCCAGTCCTCAAACACAGGTGTCCTTTGTGTTTTAGATGTATCCCTGAGGAGGAGGGTGTCTGGTTTGGGAACCTTAAGGTCACACCCTTGCTTTTTGGAGACATTGTCAGTCCATTAGCATCTTTAAGATTTGACCAGTAGTGAGCAATGAAGTGATTCTCAGCCCGGTGAAAAGCAGCTGGGATGATAGCCAGCTCCTTCAAGCCTGGACTATAGATTTCAGACAGGCAAAGGTGGACTACTCCCTCCAGGCCGGGACTCGGTTTCTGCCTCAAGCAGATGAGTTCAAGTGTCTTGGTGTCTTATTTATGAGTGATATCAGGATGAAGAGAAAGCTTGATAGACAAACTGAGCCCTCTCTGTAAAGGTGCTGCTGCTGTGAGTCATGTTGAACAGCTGTGAACCAAAAAGCAAAGCCCTCAACTTACCAATCTGTCTACATTCTTGACCCCCTTCTATCTAAGAGATAAGATTTCACATACAAGTGACTGAAATCTTATCTTAACTTCCTCTGCAGGGGGGGCTGGGCTCAACCTACGAGATTACGTGGGTAGCACCTTACATTTGGGGGGAGCTCTGTGTAGATTCACTGCTCCTTTACATCAAAAGGACTGAGCTGAAGTGGTTTGGACACCCGATCAGGACGCCTTCCTCATGCCTCTAATTGGAGGTTTTCCAGGCACACCCACTGTGAAGAGACCCAGGGCCAACCCAAAATATACTGGAGGCAATAGACATGGCTTTAGGCCTGGCAATGCCTTAAGAGCACCCAGCATATGCTGGAGAGGACCTTCATGAACCATTCTCGGTTAAGCGGAAGACAATAGAAAGATGGTGGACAGTAATTGTTTGACACAGGAGTCGCATATATAGAAAATATATCAAAATCCACGCATATTAAAAGAAAAATGCTCCGTTTGCAAAACTTGTGTGTTACCTCTTTGGTGATGCAGCCATCCTTGTTCAGGTCGTAGAGGTTAAACGCCCAGTTTAGCCGGTCATTAATCGTTCCTCTCAGGATGATGGACAGACCAAAAACAAAGTCCTGATAAAGAACGTAAATTAATAAGGAATTGCTTGAGTCCAGACATATAAAACGAGGTAAATTGTTCACAATCTCTCCTGTGTGGGCTGGTATTCAGGTGAATAATGCATTTTTTGTCGGACTGCCGCTGTGTCAAATTTTTGACGCACCCATTTTTGCTTTGATCCGTTCAAAAGATGCAAGAACAGAGCTCACCTCGAAACTAACCGAGCCGTTCTTGTTGGTGTCGAAGGCTTCAAACAGGAAATGTGCATACATACTCGAATCTGCAAAGGGAGAGACTTGGAGTAACCCGAGAGCGCCGGAAACGTGAAGTCTTTGAACAGCTCTGATTAGCAGTGAGCTAAATATAGACTGGATATAAAAATAATTTCAAATACAACTGGAGGCAAGTGGTTAACATTTCATCAAACTAAATATCATGAAATGATAGATTGCTTTACTTCCCCGCAGAACATGTACTAATGTTCAGCTAAACTAGCTATAATAAGTTAATTATAGAGTACTCATTTTATTGTGATTATAAGAAACAGTTCTGTGAAAAAAGTATTTGCTCCATATATTGTTTTAGTTGTTTTTTTTTTGCCACATATTCATTTGAAAGACTTAGTATGTTTTTACTTTTTCTTTGTTATTGATAACATTTATTTGGCAGTTTTTAAACCTGAAATAATTTATTTCCAAGAAAAACAGCAGTGCAAACCATTGGCCTTAAAAATGGTCTGTAGTGAAAGTTCTTGGAAGATGTACGTCCCATTACATCTCAGTAAACCAAACAAAGCCTTTCAGTAAAAGAATATCACACCAACAGCCACGCATGGCGGTGATATTGTGAAAATGCGCCGCTGCTTTGTTGCTTGAGGACCTGGACAACTTGCTGCAGCAGATGGAAGCCTGAATTTTACGCTCCATCAAGACATCCCGAATAAGAATAATGGGGGTCAGTCCATGGGGCAGTAATAAGATCAGAAGCCCACCAGCAAGCCCAAGTCTGAGAAGCAGAAAAAATAAATAAAAAAGAAGGTATTGAAGTGGCTTAATCAAAGTTTGAACTTAAATCAGAGCGACGAATGCTCTAAAGCTAGGAGTTTGTCCTGTAACCAGCAGGTTGCTAGTTCAAACCCCGGCTTCGTCTGGCTCAGTCATGTCCTTGGGCAGGACACTTCACCTGCTCTGCCTGCTGTCGGTGGCACTGATTGTATGGCAGCCCTGCTTCTGTCAGTCTGCCACAGAGCAGCTGTGACTACAAACGTAGCTTACCGGCATCAGTGCGTGAATGACTGATTGGAGTGTGAAGTGCTTTGAAGTGCTTGGACTCGTTAAAGTGCTATAAGTGCAGGACATTTACCATTTATTTACTATTTAATTCTGATTGAGAAGCTGTGGCATGGCAAGAAACTGTGCTTATGTAAAGAAAAGTGAGCCAAAGTTCCTCCAAAGTGATATAGAGACTTGTTGTTAGTTATCTCAAGTACACGACGACACCAATGATGGCAAATCCTCACGTTTTAGGGGGCAGGTTGGTATGGCTGGCTTTTTTCCACAAGTAAAATAGTGTATTTTTTGTGTTGTAGTGACCCCTGCAGGTTTCCTTGTTGTCCACTAAGGGAATTTACCTTTTTCTTTCTAACACTGATAAATGTGTTTGGAACACCAAGAGACCTGAAATGAGTCTCCACTTTAATTTAAACTCTGACGGCTCACTAACTCGTCTCTGCTCTCCTCCACAGGTATACTACCATCAGTATGTTTGCACATTACAACTTAAAACATACACATTCTAACTTACACCCACTTACACCCTTTGCAGCTGTATCTGTTGTGGCCATAATATTATCTACTAGGGTTATTACTGTCTGACCTTGAAATTAGCTTGATGATCTGAAACATTTAGGCATGACAAAAAAAAATCAAAAACAGAAGAAATCTGTAAAGAGTCAGATTTTCTCAGAGCGGTGCACATGCATTTGCAGAACATTAATTTTCTGAACAAACGTACAAAAATGTAGCTCACCTCCCTGAGGAAAGAACTGGGAGTAAATGTTTTTAAAGTTCTCCTCATTCACCACTCCGCTCGGACACTCCTAGGGGAAAAAAAGGAAATTGAGAATGCTAACAGATTCAAACGTGGCCGAGAATAGCAAGAGGACAGAGGGAACATACATTTTTGAAGCCCCTGTAGAGGACTTGCAACTCCTTTTTGGTGAACTTTGTCTGCTCCTCCAGCTTGTCCATGCTCTCAGGCCGATGGCACACAGTGGACAACTCAAAGTCATCTTCAACGCTGTCTGTGAGAGATTCAGAGACGGGTTAGTTCCTGAACAAACGGCCACCATGTTATCAACCAAACCACCAAGTGTTAACATCTTGAAGTGGAAGTCATTTTACCAAAGATATCAAAGTCACTTGAAGATAATCACATCCAACTAACCTTTTTGTGCTTTGTAATTATTATTTTTTTGTTTTACAAATGGAACCAAAACCAATAAATTAAATTTTCACAAATACAAAAAGTAGAAGAAAAGAGTTACATAGATTTAAGTATTAAGAAAATAATTTAATTTTGAGTTCAGATGTTCAATGCACCTTGTTGCATTTAAAACAGGGATTACGAAGCTTTGTTTCTAAAAAGGCATTGTGAAGAGCACAAAGTTAGGTTTATTGAGCAGAGGTAAATTGTAAAATCATCTTCAAAGGCTATAGACTTCAATAATTTATGGAATGAAAGATTACTTTCAAAAAAGGTAAGACACATTTTTTCCATCCCCAACAGTTTTAATACAGAGCAGGGCTGCAAGCACACCAACACTGCTGTCTAAAACTCACATTGTTGTCAGTCTGTACATCCTGAGCACAAACTGATGGGAAATGTTTTATCAAGGAATGAGAACAAAACGGAAAGCTCACTAAAACACCCTGCCTCCAGAAGCCACTTGTTCTCATGTGCCTGAAGAATGCTGGCAGACTAATTTGTGTATTTTAACCCATAGCACTGTGATTATTGCACAGGACGAGTAAAAGGACATGTTTTACAGGATGAATGATCAAATGAGCTTAACTATAATTCGAGTCATTTATTTTACCTTTGCTTTTTATGCCGTAAAATATCCAAATGTTACATAGGTGTGCTGAATGTGTTAAGTTGGACTAAGGAACAAGGCCGGCCCTAAACCACACCTGTCATCTCTTGGTAAGACCACTCATAGCTGGTACACCATACAGCACTCTGTCTTGTGCTCTCAAACCCTCTCTGCCTCCTCCTTCTTCATTCATTCTCACTTGATCTTCATTTGTCTTCTCTTCCCACCCATTGTCCTTCTAACTTACCAATACAGATATTTTAGTCTTGACGGAAACATGGTTAAACAAATCCATTACAAATAAAAATATTTCCTTAGAAGGTTACAATGTCTTTCGCTGTGATCGCCTTAAGAAAGGTGGTGGTGTTGCCATCTTTGTAAGGAGCAATTTTCATGTCACACTGTTATCCTCTGTATCTATTCCTAAACAATTTGATTTTCTAGCCCTAAAAATTGAATTCACTAAGGCTCAAAATATTACAGTTATAGGGTGTTATCGACCACCTTCTGCTGTCTGTGATGCACTTCCAAATTTGTACAAATATCTAGCTGACCTAAATAATAATGAATTTGTTTTATTAGGAGATTTAAATCTAGACTGGTTGACAGCATCTTCAGATAGTTTAAAAACTATCTGTGATTCTTTAAATATCACCCAGTTAATAAACTACCCCACTCGACCCAATAACAAATGCCCATCAAAATCATCACTCCTTGACTTAATTATGACAAATGCTCCGCATAAATATACAGGGACAGGAGTTTTTGCAAATGATCTTAGTGATCATTGTGCTGTAGGTATAGTTAGAAATCTCAAGTTACCAAAATCTAAGCCTCGTATTTTGAGCAAAAGAGATTTAAAACACTTAAATGAGCAAGCTTTTATTCATGATTTGATACTTTTTAACTGGAATAGGGTTTCTCTTTTTGATAATGTAGACCTTGCCTGGCAGTATTTTTATGAAGAATTTTTAAGACTAATAAATAAACATGCTCCTGTACGTAAAATTAGGGTGAAGGGAAGAAATAATCCATGGTTTTCCCCAGCTATTGGGGCTCAAACAAAGAGATACAGCTTGGGCTAGAGCAAGAAAATTCAATACTGAGGAGAGCTGGCTTTGTTTTAGGAAATTGAGGAATAATTGTACATCATCAATTAAGAAAGCAAAGTCAGACTATTTCCTTGCGGAAATGACAAAAAATTTAAATGATCCAAAGAAATTTTGGAAAACAGTTAAATCAGCTACTGAACAGGCGCCACTGAGTGACTTTCCTAATTTTGTTTGGAAAAAAAGTAAAATGGTGTCTGATAAATTAGAAATTTTAAATTATTTTAATGAGCATTTTATTTCTGTAGGTTCTCTATTTGATGACTTAAATTCATTCGGCCAAAATGCAAATAACGATGAACTGTTTTCGAATAATAATGGTAACTCCACCTCTTTTAACTTTTCCCCTATTTGTACAACTGAGGTTCTTAGAGAACTGAGGAACATAGACACCAGAAAAGCGGCAGGGCCAGATAACTTGGATCCATTTTTTCTAAAGTTGGCAGCAGAGTTTATAGCAGAGCCATTGTCTCATATTTTTAATCTAAGTCTAATCACTAATAAAATCCCTAGTGTCTGGAAATCAGCATTTGTTTTGCCTCTATTCAAGGGTGGGGAGTCATCGCAGGTAAACAATTACAGACCAATTTCTAAATTATGTATCCTAGCAAAAATTTTTGAAAAGTTAGTTGCAGATCAACTAAAGAATTTTTTAGATTCCAATTGTATTTTACAAAATGTACAGTCCGGTTTTAGAAAAAAACATAGTACTGTTACTGCAACATTAAAGGTTTTCAATGATCTGATCCAGGCTCATGATAACAAAAAACATTGTGTTGCTTTGTTTATCGATCTATCAAAGGCATTTGACACAGTAAATCACACGCTTTTAATTGAAATTCTACACAAAATTGGGCTTTCACATCAGGCTACCATGTGGATAGCTGATTACTTGTCAAACAGAACCCAGAGAGTCCAATTAGCTGGCTACACGTCTTCTAATTTAACTATTTTAAATGGCGTACCTCAAGGCTCAATTCTGGGTCCACTTTTATTCTCCATTTATATAAATAATTTGTGCGTCAACTTGTCAAATGCTTTTTATCATTTTTATGCTGATGACTTAATAATGTACTGCAACTCTTCATCATTATCACAGGCACTACAGTATTTACAGTCTGCTTTTAATGTAGTTCAAACACGGTTACAAACTTTGAAGTTGGTTTTGAATGTGGATAAGACTAAGGCAATGGTTTTCTCCCACTCTGCTAAACTACCAGAAATCCCTCTATTCCTTACCACTGCAGTAGGTGCACAAATTGAGTTTGTTAGTAATTATAAATATCTTGGTTTTATTCTAGATAATGAACTTTCTTTTAAAAATCATATTGCAAATCTATTACGAACATTGAAAATGAAGATTGGGTTTTATTATCGAAATGGACCGTGTTTCTCACTCAAAGCTAGAAGTAAATTGGTTGCAGCAACATTCCTGCCACTTCTGGATTATGGAGATGTTTTATATATGAATGCTTCAACCAAATGTCTGAAATCTTTGAATACTGTTTATCATTGTGCTTTAAGGTTTATAACTGGGAGTAGACGTTTGACACATCATTGTGATTTGTATGCAAAAGCTGATTGGCCTCCTTTAAGTGTTCGGAGAAACAATCATTTGATGATCCTGATCTATAAATCTCTACTTGGACTAACACCAACTTACTTAAGCTCTCTTTTGCATAGATCTAGTAGTTCACATGCTTTACGCTCAAATGACTTTATCCTTCTACATGTTCCTCGTGTTCGAAATGATAAAGGAAAGAAAGCATTCAGTGTGTTGGCTCCTATAGCGTGGAATCAGCTCCAGTCTGAGCTCAAGATGTCAGAAACTATTTCATTGGACTTATTTCGAGCGGTTCTTAAAGATAGACAACAAGCTTGTATGAAACAGTGTCACTGCTTTTAAATTGTTTTTATTGTTTTATATTTGTGCATATGTATTAATTGGTTTTATTTTTGTAACCAGGTTGTAGTGTTTTTGCAGATTTCTGCCCAGGTCCCCCTTGAAAATGAGATCCAGATCTCAACGGGGTTTACCTGGTTAAATAAAGGAAATAAAAAAAAAAAAAAAAAAACTTTTTACAACTCCATTTTATTTCACTCATCCCCCTTTAAACACCTTTTCATCCTACCTTATCTCCTCATCTGTGTATAAAACCCCTTTTCATCCCAGTCTTTCTCTTCATTGCTTTTTATGACCCCTGACGCTGAGCCCGGCCGCACTACGGAGGAAGCTAATTTCGGCTGCTTGTATTTAGGATCTCCTCCTTTTTGGTCATGATCAATGCCTCGTGACCATATGTTAGAGTTGGATTGTATACAGAACAAAGCAACGCCCCTATTACGCCAGATGAGGTCCTGATCCAACTAATCATTTCCACCCTATCCTACTATCACTTCTGAACAAGACTCCAAGATACTGCTTCAGACAAAAAAATACTGAATCCCAGGTGTGATCTACCTATTTACAGTTAAGAACCATGGCCTCTCATCCCTGCAGCGTCACACATAGCTGTAAACTGCTTCATTGCACAGGGAAGACGCCAACAGAACCAAATCAACTGCATTTTGAGATCCCATCAATGAATGCCACTGAGGACAAGGGGGAGCACTGGTGGAGTCAAATCCACCCTCGGAAAAAGCATGACTGAGCAAAGAATGAGGACTTACCTGAATGCCAACACACCACACTCTTACACCCCCCACCCCCAGAAAACACATGTGGAGTGGACAATGAAAGTCCCACGATCCCTTTAGTAGTCCTACAAGGACAGAGATTGCATCTCTGTTCCACAACCAGGACTAAATATAAAGTTAGAAAATCTGTCACAGCCTTCCTTCCAACTCCTCAGAGTGAATTCTTTAGGGGGAGAAGTACAAGCATCCTTACACAGCTGGAACATGCTCTCAAGCATAATTGAAAACACCACCTTGGTGCCACTCTGCCAGTATTTTCCCAGCCTCCTATGCAACACTGAAGAGGCATCTTAACCACAATGTTTCCACAATGTCCAGAGCCTTGTGAGCCTCGGGGGCAAACTTCATCCAATGCTGGCACCACGGCACTGGAGAGCTTTTTAGGTACCTTACGGACCTCTGTCGTATCACAGTAATCAACTCACCTTCCTAGGTCTTTATGCTCAACCTCCTTTGTGGAGGACATGGTGACTGAATTAATGAAATTGTCAAAGCATTCCTTACGATGCCTGGCAATGTTGTCAATCCAGGTTGTCATGAAGAAACCTTTGCACATCTTTAGAGAGCGTAAAAACTTTAGCTTAGGTGAAAGACTTAAAGAGGTAAAAAGACAATAGAAACATAATTTATACCAACCATGCTAAAGCACAAACACACAAGTTCTTCTTCTAGATGTCACACTTTACAAATGATAAAATCAAACCTGCTGGGTTTATACTTAACTGAAACTGTATGGCTCTCTATATCGTTTTGTTACGTTAACTGAATACTTTGACGTCAGCATCCACACTAATGTCCGTGTGAACTCTTTAGAGAGGCTTTTGGAATAAAAGCAGAGAGATGTATGGAAAGTGAAGGAGCACTTGCTTTGACTGATTGAGGGGGTGACCGAGGGCGTGCAGCACGGCAGCAGCTTGAGGAATCGCTGCTTTATGGTTTTTTTGCTTTGACTGGTGGAGGGGTTACCTGCAATCACCAACCATAGCACAAGGGTTAGATATGCACACAGACGTGAGTCCAGTTACTTCTTTAGTTACATGCCTGTATAACAAAAAATACACTCAACATACAACAAAAATGCAACAACAGACTAGTTCATGCTGTTAAAGCAAGTAGTTACCCTCTGGCTTGGCTCAGCAAAGGGAGTCTATGTTTATTTGTGTCCTAGCATTTATGCCGTAGTAAATCATTTATACGATGCCTGTCCAACAAAATGTAATCACCAGAATGTAATAAAGCAAACAGGTAAGAAACTCCCATTAAATAATTATGGATGATTATGATTCAGCTGGAAACAAGTTATTTAAACCCAAAATGATGCAGCAGGTAGCTTCTCATTGGTTAAACAACCATGTTGGAAGGCACATTCTGTGGTCAGGGAAACGATATTAATGTGTTTTAAAAGGGTAAAAAATGATTGCCATGAATCTAGCAAAGAAAACATCTAAGGAGAATACTGAAACTACTAAACCTGGATACAGAACTGTCCAACGCATTATTAAAAGCTAGAAGCATTGAGGGAAGCCGCTGTCTTTGCAAAATAAATGTGGTCAGACAGAAATTTTGGCTCACTGTGATTTGGTCACTTAAATGTTTGGTAATATCGTAAAACAACAACAGCAGAAATAACGGATATGATCAAAAGCCGATGCAGGAGCGTTTCCACCCTCAAATGCAAAGGGAACTCAAGAGATCGGGATTGGAAAGAATGCTTCAGGGTAAAAAGATACACACATGAAGTGATGCATCCATCATGCCAGTTGAGGGGCATATTCCAAGATGACAATACCAGGATTCGCCAGAGTCAGACTTTGCAAAAGCGGTTCATAGAACATGAGGCAATCCATTTTTACACATGGACTCAACACCACAACGTCCACTCCTTAACCCCAGTGGGAATCTTTAGGATGTACTGTAGAAATTGTTTTGCTGTGAATCGACTCTCCGTCATCTACACGTCATCGCTACCAGACATTGGTGATAAACTAATGTGATTATTATAGGACATATATACATGATATACATGTTGGAGTGTGCAACCTTTTTTCCCGGATGGTAAGAGATTTACAAAGGCACATTATTTCAGTTACACTGGGAAAATAACAGCGAGTAGTTGGAAAATGCTCATTTGAGCTAAATATTTCAGACTCTAATGGTCAACTCAAAGCAGCAAAAGACAAACTAAGTCGTATACCCAAAGCCAAGGTACAGACTCCTGCATCTTAGTTTCCATACCAACAATACCTTAAGTATTTTCCTAAGACCAAGCGATGGTCTGAAGAATATAGGACACTTGGTGTGAAAACCGATCAAACTTCAGTCTCTAACGATATAGATTTTTTCTCCAGAGTGCCGCGTAGGCTGGCTGCTAGTGTCTGTGGCTCCGTATTGCTTCTAGGTTTTACTCGACTTTTCTATACCTTTACCTTTTCTATTAATCTAGTTGTGTGTGTGTGTTACCATTTTTTCCTTTCACTTTTTTCAATTATGGATGCAATTATTTTGCTGCTAGATACTTCTCTACATGGGATTTGCTCTCGGAAACAGCAAAGACTGGAGTGAGCCCAATGTTTACTCCAAGGATCAGCTGCTAGCTCTGACTAACAACCCATCCTGAAATCCGGGACCTCGACCAGAGATACCCAAGGACCAAGAAAAAACGTCAGAAAATGTAACTGTAAAGATCCCTAAAGTCAGAGAGTCGGTGCAGCAAGATGGTACCCGACATCGGCATACATGATGGCTGCTACCTGCAGCCCAGAACTTCACATCTTTCAGTTCTCAGCTGTCATCCACCCCCTCCACTTCAGATGACTCCACTAACGAGCCCCCCTCCACCACCCTGTCCTTCTCAACGCTCCAGGTGAGGAACATTCTGCTGATGATCAAACTGAGGAAGGCTGCAGGTCCAGATGGCATCAGCTCCAGGCTTGTGAGATGCTGTGCGGATGAGCTAACTGAAGTCATGGGGCACATCTTCAACATCAGCCTGAAGCAGAAGAGAGTACCACAGCTGTGGAAACCCTCCTGTGTGATGCCAGTGCCCAAGACGGCACACCCCAAAGACCTAAGCAGCTACAGGCCAGTAGCACTAATATCACACCTGATGAAGACCCTCGAGAGGCTGATCCTCAAACATCTTCGCCCCCTGGTGAGGTCTTCATTGGATTTCCTGCAGTTTGCCTACCAGCCTGGCATTGGGGTGGAGGCACGGTGAGGATCATGTTCTTTGATTTCTCGAGTGTGTTCGACACCATCCAACCAGGACTCCTGAAGGACAAGCTGGAGCCTTCTACACTGTAGACTTCTCCATAAACTCGCCAGACTGCCACCTGCAGAAGATCTCAGATGACTCTGCCATAGTCAGTCTCATCACAGGTGAAGATGAGTCCCAGCACAGACAGTGTATCCAGAGCTTTGTGAACTGGTGCCAGCAGAACCACCTCATGCTACATGCAGGGTGAACTAAAGAGCTGGTGGTGGACTTTCACAGGCACAGGCCCGCCTCACTGACACAGGTGAAAATGATGTGGAGATAGTGGACTCTTCTTAGTACCTGGGTGTTCACCTAAACCATAAACTAGTATGGACTCATAATACTGATGCTCTTTACAGGAAAGGTCAGAGCAGACCCTACCTGCTGAGGAGGCTGAGATATTTAAGAGTGCATGGGCACTCCTGAAGACCTTCTTTAACTCTGCAGCCTGTCTGTAGCTGAGAGGAAGCGACTGTATAAACTCATAAGGAGAACCAGCTCTGTCCTGGGATGCCCCCTGGACCCAGTGCAGGTAGTGGGAGACAGAAGGGCTGTAAGGAAAATCACATCACTGATGGACAATGTCTCCCACCCTATGCATGAAGCTGTTACAGAGCTGGAGAGCTCTTTAAGTTACAAACTGCTGCATCCTAGATGCTCTAAGGAGTGTTTTAGCAGGTTGTTTCTCCCAGCTGCAGTCAGAATATACAATCTTGGCTGCTCCCAACAGACATAACTATTTACATCATGCTAATTGTTGCACAGGTTCTGATCCAACATTACTTGTTTACACTGTTCCAAATGCTAAGGTAACTTGCACATTCCTTAGCTAGGATGCCGCTGCCCTACCATGCATATTGCATATTGTATTATTGTACATTATGCAAATATTGCATATTATTATTGGGCGTTATGTAAATATGCTGTGGTTTTTTACACTGTCAATTTTTTTTGTTCGATATTTACTCTGTTATTTATCCATATCTTCTACTCTTGGTGTTTCTTTAGACGAGTTTGCTGGGGGTTTTTTTCTCTCTTTTTTTGTCAATGCTAATAATTGTGTGTAACTGTTCGCGTGTTTGCCACTGTCACATCCGAATTTCCCCATTACAGACAATAAAGGAATTCTTATTCTTATTATTCTTATGACGTGTCATTCTATTGTCTTCCTGCAGGAAGGAGCCTCAAGGACTGTCGCCTTGTTCACCTGTGGCATTGTTTGCAAACAGAGCAGGCAGAGCACATTGTCCGATATCTGGCAGATTCATCAATCTAACTGCCTAAGCACCGGCCCAACCCCCAGCGCCTTAAGGTGTTTGTACGGGTAAGCCATTTATCTTTCTCCACATGGACCCAACAACAGTCCATATCACAGACATTAATAGCAGAGACTTAAAACATTAAACAGAGTACCTCAGAGGTAAGATGAGGGTTTTTATGCATGCAAATAATAATAAAGCATGATGTATATTCTTATAATCAGTGGGCCTGAACAAGCATAAACATAAACACACTGAGGTTTTTATGGATTGGTTAATTTTACAGTGATTATTCTGAAGCTCTCTCTAAAAAGAAAATCAATAACAAAAATGCTTTTCATTTCATGGTTTTTGCTGCCTCTGCATGGTGCACTGAGCCTAAAATACTTGCAAGAAGCATCAACACCGAATCACTAGAAAACATTCTTTGATAAGATATGAAGAAGCTGCTTCCTTTGTCTGAGCCTCATAGCCTGCTGTCTGTCTCTGCTCTCTTCAGCTGCCAAACTACCATGATAAATGTGCGTTCAGTTACCTTTGATGTTATTTTTTTCTGAAAATGACACCTGAAATTATTTCATTCCAGTCCGAGTCAAAAGAAGAATTGAAAATGTGTTCTCCCTTTTGTCTTTGGCTGTTGTAGAGCTGTTAGGGTTCAGTGCCTCTCGGCTAATTCTGGCACCTCTTCACATATTCCTGGGAATGAGGCAGTTCCCAATAATATTTCTTGGAATTTTTGGTAAATGTACCTTAAATTTTGTGTTTCTAGACCAAAGATACTGTATCTCAGGAAAGGTGAAGAAACCAACCCTGAAAAGATTTGAGAGTGGGTTAATTTCAGACTAAATAAAACTAGGAGACAAAAATAAGAATCAGGAATCAGCAAAGCAATGACATTTTCTGTTGTACATTTTTGAAAGATATTTTGGGGTGAATGCTTAAATCTTCCAACCAGAAAGCCCTTAGTCTGCCATGCAAGCTGTGTCTTGTGTCCTGGTGGCACTCTGGCTTATTGCATGGATACGACTGCTAGTTCAGCACCATCTTCCCAGATATTCATAATGTTTAATTATAATCAGGACGTCTTTACTTCTCTTATGAACACATTGTACCAGTTGATTAGCTATTTATTTATTTACCTCTACTACTATCATTAGTATTATTATTAACCTGGATGTAAACTTTTTTAACTACTTTGGTAATTGGTGTTGTCCTTTACTCATATGTATTTTGACTAATATGAGTAATTCTAATAAAAATAAAAACAACATTTTAAACGGTTAATATTTTAATAGCTAAAATGATTTTAAATGTGAACGCTGGAGATAGGCACCAGCAACCCCCACGACTCCATGAGGGATTAAGCGGGTCAGAAAATGGATGGATGGATGGATGGATGGATTTTAAATGTATTTTCATCCTATAATAATAATAATAATAATAATAATAATAATAATAATAATAATAATAATAATAACACTACTACTACTGCTACTACTACTACTACTACTACTACTACTACTACTACTACTACTACTACTACTGATAACAATAACAATAATAATACCAATAACACTACTACTACTACTACTACTAATAATACTAATACTACTACTAATAATAATAATCTAATAATAATTATATTAATAAGTTAATAAATAAATTATACAATGCTTAGCTGGATTGACTTAAAAATAAAAATTGATTCAGAAATCCTTAGCTAATAGTGACGTTTTCCATCATTAAACTAATTTGAGAATTTCAAATGCAAATTTTCATGCTATTAAACTAGAAAATAACTCCACCACAGATATAAGTTAAAGTACTTAGATCTGATGGTATAAAGTAATGCTCATATTTTGTTCCTCAAGGAAATTCCTTATCAATAAAATATATTTCATTCTAATCCTAAACCCTCCAGCCACCTGAAAGCAGCACAGAGTGAGTGTGAAAAATTGGGCTGACACGACTTCATGTTTAAATCTAAATAAACAGACACACAAACACACACACACACCCACACACACCAACCCTGCCTCCTGCCAGCTGAGTGTATTTTCCCACTGTCCCATCACCTCATTAAATATTTTGAATACCTCTAGGCTTTGTGCTGCTTCCCAAACACTTCCCTTACCTGCCACAGAGATGTCGATAAGCCCCAGAAAGTGCATCAGTTTGAGGGAACTGCAGACCACCAGGAGGATGCCTACAGTCTGCAGCCCCTCCACCTCCCACTTGTCTCTGAAGAACAGATGCATCCTTTCCTCTCTTCCTCTCCCTATGTTCCTGTTCACACAAATCTTCCTCTTGCCTTGCGGGGGACGAGGACCACATTCGGACACCCCCCGCTTCCCTCAGGTTCCAAGCAGGAATGCGCTGTCCTAGTCTCTCAGTCCCCCTCTACGTGCCGGTGTCCAGACATCCTAACTATGCACGGTTCCCCACCCTCTGTATTTTTCACTGAAAATGGATTATTATTCTCCTTCTTTCTTCTTCCTGAGCAGAAAGTAAAAGCCAGCAGGGATGCCGACACGCTCCTCCGCCTCCGGCGAACCTATCAACGGTGTCTTAGCTTCCAGGTGAAGTTCGAGCAATTTACTGTGTGGGTCCTGACAGGTTGGTGGCAATTGTTGTCAGACTCTCTGATTTTCCAAATTCTGACTCTAAAAGTCTCTCCGCTCTGTGCCTCGTCTCCGTCACTCCGCCACTTTCTGTGTCCCTCCCAAGCTTAATTGGGTCAGTGTTGGGGATGAGTAAAGCAGGAAAAGGATGATAAATTTAAGGAGAGGAAACGGTGGATGAGCACTACTACGTAGTTGAAGAGGTGAAACAAGGAAATCTGAGGCTGGGAGCATGGGGAAAAAACAAAAAAATGAGGCAGTGTATTAATGAAAGAAACAATAAAACACATTTGGAAAGGAGGGACAAGATGGAACAGTCAAAGCTGGACATGATGGCAATGAAAAAGCAGGAACGAAAATACAAAAAAAAAAAATTAAACGGAGATTGCCAAGAAGATGAGGACAACGATTTAGGAAAAGGACAGGAGTAAAGCTGTGACGACAGAAATCTGAAGCAACTGACCCAGTAGATACTGTGAGCAAACTCACAGATGTGGCAATTTCCCCTGAGTGTAAAGTTGACACATGTGCACACACACACAGCCTGGAGGTGAAAGCTGGACAGCATATATTGCATACGCAATGCAGCACAGAGCCGAACCTTTGAGATGGGAGAGAAGATCCTGCTGTCATATCTAGGTCACTGAAATGATCAGTCTTACAAAAATTAGAAAACAAGACTGTATATATATATATATATATATATATATATATATATTTATATATATAGCTGTTTCTGAGTCTGAAGACACCTTATTTCCAAGTTTTAAGAAAATTTCCCCCCCAGTCTGAAGCAATGCTTACATGGAGTCAACCTGTTTTCTAGCCCAAACACACAAAAGTTAATTTCAAGGTTGAACTTCCTACTACTTTTAAACTTTGTTTATACCTGTGCTTATGAAGAGGTTGGCTAAAAGTGAACCAGATGGTCAACATCTTGTCTGGCTTGGTTTGTCATGGGATTTATGAATTAATAATGGTAAATGGCTTGTACTTGTACAGCGCTTTATGAAGCACTGAGGACTCCAAAGCCCTTTACACTACAATCAGTCATTCACCCGTACATTCTCACTCTGACGGCGGTGAGCTATAGCTGTAGCCACAGCTGCACTGGGGCAGACTGACAGAAGCAGGGCTGCCACACATCGGCGCCACCGAGCGCTCTGACCACCGCCAGCAGGCAGTTCAGGGGAAGTGTCTTGCCCAAGGGCACAACAACTGAGATGGCCTGAGCAGGGAATCAAAACGGCAACCCACCAATTGCAGGACGAACTCCCTAACTCCAGCGCCATAGCCTCTTTCACAGAAAAGCACTGCACTCAGAAAAACTCACAATCACAGCATGAGACTCCAAACAAAGGAGCGCTGCGGCTCGTAACCATCAATCACTGTCAGATGAGGTTGTCAGTGTAGTAAAAATGCTTGTAGAAACTGACAAGACCAAATTTAACTGATAGTTTTTTTCTTAAGATGGTATTGTATAGCAATCCACTACCTCATAATTTTGGGTATATTTATGGATATTATTACTTAAAGACATTAAGTGGCATATTCAGGCCAACAGACCTGTTGTCAGAAAGCTAAATGAATAATAAAAGGGTTGTTTGATTAGGGCTGAAAAAAATCAATACACTGCAAAGTTTGAAAACACTTAACTTTTCAGTCTTTACTGAATCTTTGCTCAGAAACAAGAGCTCTATGATTCCAGGAATGTTGTAAGGTACTAATCTTTGTATGTCACACTGATGCAGTCTGATATTGCTAACACAATGTTTAGCTGCATTATGATGCAGACACAACTGTTTATGCTTTGACTTAGAAACCTTTGTTACTAAAATAAAAAATAAAAAAAATACTCTATTAGAAGCTCTGCACACAGATTTTTCTAATCCTAACCCAATTGAGAAAAGGGCTTTGAGAAGGCCACAGCAAACCAATGACTTTGTTCTTCCTAAGCTACTTTGAAGGTAATTTAGAGGTATGTTTAAGGTTATACCCTAATTGGAAGACCTATTTGTGCTGATGTCTTGAGATGCTCCTTCAATATTAACACATAAGGTTATTTTCCCATGATGCCATCTATTTTGTGAGAAGCCCTGGTTCCTCCTGCAGAAAAACATTAATTCAATGTTATGCTATTGGGGTGGTATTTTTCTGTCTTGCAAGCTTTCCCCCTTTTTCCCTTAAAATGCTACAGTGGCCAAACACTTAAATTTGGTTTCATCAGAACACAGGACATTTCACCAACAATTCAGTTTTTTTAACGTTACTTTTAGAGCAATGGCTTCTTCCTTGCTGAGTGGCCTTGCAGCATATATTTGTACAATATATCGCTTCAGCCAGCAACTTCATAATGTCTGCTGCTTTATTTTCTGGGGCGATGCACACATTTTTCACCAAAACCTTTTACTCTATGGGACACATAACCAGACTGCATTCTGAGCTTCATGAACTCAACAAGTTCATAATTGCATCCAATTGTTTGAACAGATGATGTTGGTACCTGTAGGTACCTGAAAATTGTACCCAAGAATGAACCAGACTTGATATCTCATATCCTTTCTCATATCCATCATAAGCTTACAAAGCCATAAAAATCATCATCTGGGCTTTCCCAAATTGTTTAAAGGAATAGTAATCTCTGTCAAACTTCTAAATTTGAAGAAGTATAAAAATACTATCTCTAAAATAATCTCTCTGATTATTCTGGTCTTTAAAAAAACGAAATAATGTTGGTCATCGATCTAAAACAGGAAAGGTTTAGTTTGATTTAATATTTTACATAGAGAAAAAAATTTTGCCTCTTATCCAGCGTATGTAAATATCTAGTTTTAACTGTACATAAAGCCAAATTCATTAATCTGTTTTACATAAAATGGAGACACTCAGAACTGACAAAATATCTGCAATTGGAAATACAGACGGTGGTGAAAGTTGGGTAAATAAGCAAATCACCATCCAGCTCCCCATATGACAGCTGTCACTTTCAGTGCTAATCCAGCATGAGGTCTGTGCAGCCTGTTGCCAGTTTACTGAAAGCTGTGCTCCATTTTACTTGGAGACCGAGAGCCTGTGTGATATAATTAGCAGGCCAGTGGTGAGCTTACCAGAAAACGTTGTCAGATATCCGTTCTAACCAGCCCCAACTCACCCATGATGCTCTCACCACCTCTAAAGGTTCTGTTCGGGCAGCTGGGTTTCACCCAAATGCAAAAAGTCACTGAGGTTATTTTCGCCCAAACTGTTTACGGCTCATCTGCTTGAGAAAATGATGGCTTAAGGAAATCCCAAGAAATGCTCCGTACCAGAAATAATGTTGGACGTTCACTTGCTTTAATTTTAATCGATGGAAGAAGTTGAGACACACACACACACACACACACACACACACACACACACACACACACACACACACACACACATACACTCTCTCTGGTGGTAATAAAATGTTAGGTTAATCAGTCTTAGTTGATTAGTCTCCGCGAGGAGTAGTTTGCCCCAAGCCAGACACATCCCCTAATTGAAATGCCGCCATATTTAGTCGTCTACCTGGGCAATTATTTCTCTCAAAACTGATTAAAACGTCTACGTGTGGGGTGAGGGGAAAAAGAGCGCGTGTGGAGAAAGCATCAAGCAAATGAGACACACAGCGGGTCATTGACAAATGGTGCTCAAAATTGGCTAGTGTGTTTTCAATTAGACAAATGAAATAAGGGGGCCATTTGCATGGACCATTAGCATTTGAAGATATTTTTAATAATGGCGACATGGGACAGAAGAAACAGACAGATTGTAACAAGGCGTCCTTGCAGCACAAATTAGAGATGAATGCAAATGAACAGAGGGCGGAATCAAAGAAAGGCTTTCCCAGCTGAGGAATCAAGATTCATTTATGTCATTCTGAATGCACAAATATAAAGTGACGATTATGGCAGCATCCTGTTTGTGGGGGCGACATGTTAAATGACTTATGTTGTAACCTGGTAAACACTTGACTATTGATAACTAATGGGAAATTATCCTCAAATAAGTACTCAAAACTAGTATTAACTACATTTAAAAATGACAAACCTTGCTTTTTGTCATGTCTACAAAAAATCTTTGGTTTTGGCCTGACAGGGCTGTGATAAAGTACCCACCCTTCACCGGATTCCTTCTCTGTTTGCTTTATTCTGTCCAATTTAAATGTTTTTAGGAAAATAAGAAATTCCTTTATTTTCCCGCAATGACAAAATTCAGGCATGAGAGTGGCGAAGACACAGATGGAGTTTACAGTACTGGAAAAAAAGCTAAACTAATCTAAAGTTAGTTCTAAAACAACAGAAGATAAGCTTTATCAGAAACAGCAAAAATAAAAGACAAATACCAAAGTAAATATTGCACAATTATTGATAATATAGCATACTCAGTTAAAAAAAGATGAAATATTCAAGTTAATAGTGGAAATAAGTTGAAAAGAAATCATCAAGATAACTAGGAAAAGTACAAATTGCTTTGTTTCACTTGATGATTTCATTTGTGAAGAGAATAAATCAACTGGGCTCTGTTTGAAGAAAGATTTTCAAGCATCAGTGAGTGACCTTACAGTTTCAAGCCACACCTCTGTCTACCTCCACTCCAGCTTCAACCTGGCACAAGTTTACCCTCCCCTTCTCGCCCGGCACCTCCTATGTGCATATTTGAAAAGGATAAATGCACAGCAAAACAGCGTCACCTTTTGGAGGAACATGCTTAGTGAAGAGGTAACTCATAACTTTAGCAAGAGGACTTTTGATCCGATGACCGTGCTTTTTCCGCCCTTTGCTCCTACGCCACACTGCACTGGCGATGGCCTTTCACATGGATGTACATGTACGCCCGGCCGGCCAGGCTTTGTAAACAATAGACTGGAGAACAACACGCAGATATGCCGTGCGATATCATACCATATTCCATCTAATAAGATACCTTTAGTTCATCACAATATTTTGGTTCTTTCTATCTAAAATAATGAATTATTGTTTATTGCTCCTTTAAACTCAAGCACAGAGCAAGTTTACCGCTGAATGGCCAGTAAAATATAGATGACTTAACAAAATGGATAATTATTAAAAAGTAAATCAAGCAGCCAAATTGAACTTATCTTGTAATAAACTTGTATGCACAACACACAATCTGACATTTCTTCAACTTATTCCTTGGTAATTATCCTTTTGTACCTGTAGAGGTCAGTGTAAAGCAAACTATCTGATTTGCAACTCTGTTGGCTCCACCCTGGCTCTCATCCTCTTTCTTGTCATCTTTCATTTAAAATCAGCACCAGTCAGAACCAAACTAACTGTGGGATGTCGATAAAAGAAGCCATTAATAATTTGCCTTTACACCTTTGCCTTTACAAAACACCTTAAGACGCAAAGTTCTGTTCAGAAAGCTACAATATCACTACTGTGTGGTGCTATAACAGCAAAAAGTGCCACAGGTCAAAAAACAAAAGTTGTGATTTGAGTCACTGTCCCTGTTCTTTTCCCGTTGCATCATGTGTTTCTGAGCAGTGTAAAGTACTCAGTCTAAATTGGATTTGCATCGCTCACAACAACCTTCTAAACCTATTTCCATCAAAGCATAAACACGATTCTCTCTGCTGTTTCCTGCCAGGAGCTAAATCAGGAAAACATCCTGAATGGATCAATAGCACAGACAGGGAAATATAAAAAAGTATATTTCTTGCAGCTAACAGCAAGGCTCAACCCTCTGAAGGTTTGTCTGCAGCTGTTCAGAGATAATATTACACCAAAAATCTGCATGTGATGTTACTGCCGCAGTAGCTAAATTACAGAGGAAACAACCAACGTTTCCAGCCAAACAACACATGACTTTATCGGAGCACTACATGAGCCAGCGTGAAAGTTATCCCAAATGTTGCCGCGATGCTGCCATGAACGGGGATCAAATTGGCAGCAAAATGGCAGCAACTTGTAACTACTTTTTGGAAATGTAAAGCAGGGTAAAACCATCCGCTCGTTGTTTGACGTAAGTGATTAATTCTGGTAAACCCTGCTTCTAGGCTTATGTGCCCTTATTAATACTTTATGTAGGTACAAGACTCAAGCCAAGAGCTAGATGAAAAAAAGTCAATAACAGAATGAGAGAGGGAGAGAAAAAAGTGTATGGGTAGGAGGTTCAGTCTGAGAGCCAAATAAATCTCACTTTCATTCAGCGTCTTAAAAAGAAACTGGCAACACCACTACATCAGGGAAGTGTTGGGCAATTGATTTATATATAAATTCACTGAATACATTTTAAAATGTAGCTAGTTGGGATAAAACCCTATCATCTCCCAAGGCACTGCTACAGCAGAAGCAATATTAGTTTATAACAGAGACTGGGTTCTGCAGACACATTTCCTTAAGTTAGGACAATCAAACAAACCCAGAAAAAGGTACAGAGTGTAACTAATTTGGCTTTTAATTAGTAAAGAAGCAAGTGTTACTTTTATAAATACATAGTCTGGCAAAGTCTAATAACATCACATCAAAAATTAAAGTTTTCTCATAACTTAGAGTTACTAGTTTATAAATACATAGGTGTCTGTGCACCCACTGGGAGGCGACACGTTGCGTCGCTATTTCTGATTTCAGAAGCTGAAAGGGGACAAACTTGTCAGCCTTATGTATTTCCTTTCTGTCTTCTATATGAGGATGCGCTGTCGGTGGAGGAGGAGTAGAAAACAAGCAAAGACGACCGTAGATCATTCTATTTGCTGTTTTCTGTTGAAATCGAGGACCGCCCATACTCTTTGCTCAGCGAATGGGAACAGAAAGTAACCAAGAAAAGAAAAGGTAATAATAACCAGGAGGAAATTAGAGTCTATATTGGCTATTATTACCAGGTGGAGATAATTCATGAAGAAGCGGGGACTTATAAAGGATGTGGAGGTTGCATGCTTTCTGCTGGACAGCAGGTAAGTTAATTCAATATAAAGGTGAAGTTTATTTTGCTGTTGTGTTAGAAACAGGGCAGTCATGGTCCAGACCACTAGATGGTGTGCCAGTGTGAAAATCTTACACACTGAGGCTTTAAAGTGGTACAAGTCAATACCAACTTCAATAGGCTAGAAAAAAATCTTTGTAATGGAAAATAAAAACCTAAACATGGATCCTTTATTGGAAGGCCAAACATTTCTACAGTTGTTTCAGTATTTTAATGTCTATGATCCACCTGTATTTTGCTGGGGTGGGTGTAGGTGTTGTGCTATACACCAATCAGCCGCTTGATTTGATCCCCAACCTGCCCTGATTTGTTGAGATAAGCCGATCCTTTAACCCTTGTAAGTTGTGAGGTGGAGCCTAAATGGACTGGATTTGTTTGTCGAGTCCATCCCACAAACCCTGGTGTGGATTGAAATCTGGGAAATTTAAAGGCTACATTAACACCTCGACCTTTTGTTTTCCTGAAATCGTTCCTGAACTTGTTTTTGCCTTGCGGCATTTTTGCTATTGTCTGTGACCAAGAGTTCACAGCCAACAGGGGTCAACATGGGTTTCTTGTCTAGACTGTATGCATATATGTAATAAACTGTGATGCACTGTGTATTTGAACAGGTTTTCATTAGAGAAGTCAGAAACTTCTTCGGGATTTTGAACTGCATTATCTTGTCTTTTAGATCTGACCACACAGGCGATGTGGTCGCCCATGACCCGGTTGCTGGTTCACCACAGTTCCTTCCTTGGACCAGTTCAGATGGGCAATAGCCAAGGAACACCAGAGCAACCAAACTCTCTCAAATGTTTGCACTTTTCCCATTGTTCTCATTTCCAACACATCAACCATAAAACAAAACATTCAATTAGTAACAAAAATGTCCCACCCATCACCAGGCGCCATGATTAAGAGATAATCTGTGTTCGTCACTGGTGGCTGTTGCTCAGGGGGAAGAGTATTTATAATCAGAAAGGGGTTTGATTACAACTTTCTTTCCCTACCACAGGCTTTTTGGCAAGGCACTTCACCGGTAAGCTACCTATTAATCGGTGTGAGTGTGGCTAAAAGAAGGCAGCATTGCTATGGAACCATAATGTGGCTGAAAAGGGTACCAGGAAGGCCCAAAACTATTAATCAACATTGTAACATTTGGGAGAGAAAGGCTTGTATAAAAATCTGAATTTGCCATTTTTAAGAGCAGACTATAAATTGACCTTCTACAATTTTTAAATAATAATATGAGTAAATTATACATATTTAGCTTAGCAGTACCACTTAGATTGAAGTCTTACAGTATTATGTTTTATATTTCAGTGGGAATGTAACATTTCCCAACCCAATGAAAGTTTTGGAAAACGATTCCTCAATATTCCTCCAGACTTGTGTGGGTTGAGCTGCAAAAGATTTTCTTAAGGCATTAACTCTGACCTACGTTAATCAAAATCCTTTAAATTCTAATTCTAATTTCCAAGGACAGGTCTGTGTTTGGGTGGATATGAGAGAAAGAGCGAGTGAATCCATCACTTTGTCTCCAGTGTTGTTATAATTTCACACATGAGCCAAATGAAAACCACAGAACACCAACTTGAGTTCTTTTTCTCTTTTATCCACAAAATAGCTGCCATGCAATGGCCAGAAAGACATCAGTACAGCTACAATCAAATTCAAAGATTCAGTGCCAGCCAGAAAAAAGACAGCAACACTAAGGAGGAGGAGAAGAAGGTAGAAAGGGGGGAGGTGGGTATTAAATATCCCCTGTGTGATCCTCCTTGTGTCCCAGGCTCTCATCTATAGCTGGCTAACCAGCAGCGGCACAGGAATGGAAAGAGTCCCAGACAAGGACAACAAGGACAGACTCCTTCACACTCACTACCGTTATAATAAAGTTGCCAAAATATTGGATCTTTTGAAACCCCCTAAACAGACATTACACTGCTCATTCTTGTTTTAGCGACACATCAGAAGGAAGACTTATTAAAGAATTAATTATTGTGAAATAATAACCTTCCTCTGACATTTCTTTTCCTGTTGAAACTCTAAAGTGACGGTTATAGGATTCTGAGAAGTCAGAGAGTGCAGCACAGCAGCACCATCTCAATTTACTGTGAGCACAAACAAACACACTCCATTCTCCATTAGCTCGCCTATCAACTGAAGGGCAATTACAGAGAGGGCAGATAGATGTAACGGTGTGTGCATAAGATCAGACATAAATGGGTCCTCTGGTGACCAGCAAACGTTTTACCTGCACTTATTCCTGTGCATTATACCAGCACCATTCATCCATCCGTGTTTAAAAGTGGATGCAAGGGCCTATATGAGCCCACAGAAACTATTTCTGCACACGTGGCTTTTTGTGAGGAATCAGTTATTTCAAGGAAATCTATCACTATATTTTCTAACAACACAACCTTAAATTCCCGGGTTGATAAAAAAAAATATGCCCATTAATCTGTGGGATATTAGTTTAAACAATGGTGATATGGCTCGTTGCCTCTCACAAGTAAGAAGAAAAAACTATCAAGTTCACATATGACCTTTTATCCTTTTATATAATAATAATTTTAATATTCAAGATTTTACAAACTTTTATGTTACGTCAGTAATGACTAGGCAAATTAACAATGCTGATCTTCCTGCACTACAGGATGTGAGCAATAGGGCACCCATGCACAGTCAGGACAGTTTCCCTCGATCCGAATGACACGATCGGCATAAACGACCGGTCGCATTCGGAATACAATTTCATTCTGATTGAGCTTAATCTGATCACAACATTCTGACCTGCGTGTTTACATAACACATTTTTTTTCTGATCAGCTCTTTATGCTGATCACTCATGTCCATGTAAACAAAGCTGGTGACAAACGGGAGCTAAAGTACTGCGGAAAGCAGGTGAATGGCATGAGTGATAATGAGCTGACACAGCTGAACTGAATGAGCTGGATTGCAGAGTGGCAGAGTGTTGGAAACAGAAGAAGAGGGAATAATAAACGTGACTGATGCTGAGTGGAAGAGCAGGAAACTCCAAAGAATGTATCTAAGAGAATCTAAGAGAGAAAGAACTCTAAATAAACAATGAGAACAGAGAAGTGAACCAAAGAAATCAAGACCAAGGCGATTAACAACTAGAAAAATCTCTAAGAAGTCCAATCAAACACACAAAAAGAAAATGTGCAAAACTCAAAGACATCTAAATCATGAAATAATTTCAACCTTTACCATCTTTTTCATCCTTACAAGTGACTTTCAATTTGTTTTATGTAAGCAAAACACTTATGTACAAACATACATAAAGAATTAATGTAATACAACTGTATAATATAATGATCATTGTATCACCTTAAAGGGGCCTAGTCACGGTTTTTGACCGTAAAAAGAAAAAAACATATATTCAGCTTCAAATAAAACAATGTACGCTAAATGTTTGTCCTCATAGTGTTTACTTTGTCCTTTTTGAGCCTGAATAGAATTTTGCACCTGGCGCGATTAGAAGACATACATTTTTAACTATGATGAAGCAAGATAGCGACAAGAAATACAGCTACTGTAAAAGCCAGTAAATCGTCCTGCAATGCCTCGCAGTGACGTGACAGTTTGACGTGGTCAAAGACCAACCTGATCTACATGGTTAGGGTTACTTAAACTCTTTCTTTCACACCTCCATTGGACATTGCTGACTCACTCGGCCCCATTGCTTCTCCTTGTTTACTCATCGTATGCATGTGCAATATTGTACAATATCCTGTGGTCTTGTTAAATATACACAAAAGTGCTTCATTTACTAACAAATAGGGCAAAAAAAGCGTAAAACACAGAAATAGAATAGAATAAGCCAACGGTGCATGATAATTTAACTGGAAAACCTTTGAATGCAACCAGAGTGAGCTACTGCAGTAGAAATTCATAAACTCGTAGTTAGTTACAAGTCCCCTTTAAGCTGTAGACAAGGTTATGCAATTCCTCAAAAAATGGTTCTACATTGCCTTGCAAAAGTACCCCTTTAAACTTTAATACAACAATATACTTCAATGTATTGTTTTAGAATTTATTGTTATTAACCAACAACCAGTGAATTGTTATGGGGAAAGAAGACAGTAAGTCTTCAGTAAGTAACACAGAGAGAAACAACCATTCTCACACACTCACGATAATTTAGAGAGGCCAGTAAACCTAACAGTCATGTTTTTTGGACTGTGGGAGGAAGCCGGAGAACCTGGAGTGAACCCACATATGCACAGGGAGAACATGCAAACTCCATGCAGAAAGACCCAGGGTAACGGTAGGACTTGAACCCAGGACCTTCTTGCTGCAAAGCAACAGCGCTACCCACTTTTCCACTGTGCAGACCATAAATATTATAAATATGCTTAAACCTAAACCATTCCACTGTAGCTCTGGTTGTATATTTTGGGTTGTTGTTTTGCTTGAAAGATGAACCTCTGCCCCAGTATCACGTCTTTTGCAGTTGCAAACACCACTTTCTTCCACCTTCCCACCAACTCTGACCAACTTCCTTGTCTTTTCTGAAGAAAACCCTGTTTTATGGTTAAGATGGTGTGTTCAAGGTGAAGTGCAGTGTTGGTTTTCCTCAACACATTTTGTTCAGAAGTTAATTTTGGTCTCATCTGAGCAGAGCACTTTTTCTACATGTTCGCCATTTCTTGTGGCTAACTGCAAACAGGCATTCCTTCCTGAATAGCTTTCCTCTTGCCGCTCCTCTGTAACAGGTTTTCAAAGATTATCCTGTAGATTGTTGTTCACTAATGTTCTCCATCAAACCTCTGATATTTTGACGGAACAGCTGGATTTATTTTGAGATTAGATAATACTCAATTATGACTATTCACTTATTAGTTTATTTCTGAAGTATTGCTGGTGTTATGTAGATTGAGAGTGGAAAGCAAAATGCAGATAGCAACTTAGGATGAGCATGTAAATAAACCACTTACAGATCTTGAACAAAGCAAACAGAACATGGAGCACAGCAGAGTAGTGGAAGGAACCAGTAAAGAACAAGGAAAACCAGTCAGCTTATACACTGAGGTGAGAGTGGAGAACGACCATGAATGTAGATAACCAGAGAAACCAGAGAAAACTAAACTAGACATACCGGAAACTAGTGTGAAAAAGTAAATCATTTTGCAAGAAATTGTATATCTAATAATGTTTTGATTTGTGACCAATTTAAGGCTAACCTGAATGCCATTACAGATGCTGTGTTATAGAGCCATAGCTGGTGTATCCTCTTGCCATTCTCTCCATTGGTGCATCACACACTTGTTCTTGCTCTTCCAGTTTAAAAACAATGCTGCACTGCACATAGGGGGCTATTTTACTTTAAGAAATATTACACTAAAGCCTTTTGCTGTTTTTCCCCCCTTTCTGTCATTATCAATTATTTTTGGTCAGTAAGGAATCACATTGTGAACAAGAGGATGAAAACAGATTGGTAAGTCACAGTTTTGGGTCTTGATCACACTTGCTTGTTTTAAAACGACCAAATAAAATGCTATAACACCACAAACCCTTCCTCATGACCTCCCTCTTTTTACTCCTCATCTCCAAGCAAGAAGGGATTTATGGACCCGGGTCTCGTTTGCCAACTTAAAAAAAAGTTGTCAAAAAAAAAAAGAAAAAAAAAGAGCTAAGCCAAAAAAGACAATGTTTCTGTTTTTTTTGTCAGTTTCCATTGCAGCCCTTACCTATGGTTATAAAATATAAATCATAACAAGATCCTAAATGCAAGTGGCTGAAATATTTCCTCTATAGGGCGGCTGAGCTTAACCTCAGGTCACCTTTAGGTGCTCAGTCATCAGGAGGGAGCTCAGAGACCTGCTGCTACTTGGCACCTAAAGGAGACAGTTGAGGGAGCCCTTGATCAGGGTGCCTTCCAGACACACTTTTTTTTCTTGTATGTTTCACTGGGAGGAAACCCAGGGGATGACAGAGAATGCATTGGCAGGACAAGATATCCCTTTTGGCTTGCGTTAGCCCTGGAATTAAGAGTAGTTGCAGAGTGTTGCTGGGGAAGAAGGATGTCTAGTTTTTGGCCTGGGCCTTTTACCCCGACAACCCGATCTCAAAAAAGAAGAAAGAAAAATGGATGGATGGCAGTTGTTGTCATTATGGGTCTCATCCAGCTTCTAAGTCATCTATAAACTGATATGACACATAGGATTATCAAAGACCTAGCAGAAGTGATAAAACAGCCCTCAATCATGTCCCTGGCACAAACTACTTCATAAAGCCCTGTGCCAAGTTAATTTTCTTTAAGATAAAAGACAAAAAAAATGCCTTGGTGGAATTGGAAGAATGCCAAACCTTTCACACAAGATTTAACACAGAAAGACCAGAAGAAACAATACCATACTGGTAGGTACCACTACCTACCAGATGCATAAGGAGGAAGATAAACTGAATTATGAATAATCATTTGTTTTGCACTCTAAGGTACTTTAAGATCAGCCAGTTCTATAAAGTTATGGAAAAAGGGAGAAGGAAGTACTTTTATCAGACATGCTGCCACTCAGTCCTGTACAGACAAACCTATACAATATCCACCTCATGAACTAAAGAGTATACCTCTGTCGATACACATTACTCTGAAATCTGTCAGTAGCTCGTAAAACGTTCCAACCAAAGTGCTTTTCATAAACGCTCAAAGGCAGATCTTGACGTTTCTCTGTTGTTTCTGCAAAATTAGATGCTGCTTATTTATTGCAGGGTCAGCAACACAGCTCATTAAATTAATGAGCAACAAATGCCTTTTTTTCCCCCCTCACTTGCCTTGTTCCGGCTCAGTAGAACATGACTCAGAATGAGTCAAAAAAAAAAAAATGGGTAAAAATACAGAGATGTTTTTGCTTCTTTCCACTTTCCATTGTTCAGTTCACAGAATCAAATAGATACATGTATATTTGAACTAACATATTAAAACCAAAATGCCCAAAGCAAAAGGGGGACTATGAGGGGATTACAAGTCTAAATACAGATGCATCCATTATGCAGACTAACAGTAACATGTGCAAATGATTGATTGATTGACTAGTCAATAAATAAAAAAATTATAATAAAACTACTATATAAGTTTCTTCTCATCCAAATAAACAAATCTTTATGGGGTCATGCTTAGAAGTGGATAGCACACACTCAAAGGCTGTCTCCAAATATTTAGTGATTCTGCAGCACTGTAGTCATGCTGCCATCTGGATTTAGATCTTCCATTAAAAAAATTCATTAGCTTAAGTACCCAGTGAGGAGTTGGCACACACACACAGATATACTGTCATTAAAGCAACAATTTTCATAAAGCATGATCAAAATATGCTAAACACTCACATGCTATCAAGAACTGAAGTATAATGCAAATTAAGCTTTATGTGTTTGTGTATATGTATGTTTGACTGCCTCTGAATACAAGTACTTGTAAAGTGCAGAGGTATGGATATCAGGTTTCCAATTTTTTTCTCTGAGATGACAGAGCTGCTGGCACACCTTGACTGCTGGGTGCAGTCCAAAGGGTGCATCAGGGAAGGAAAGTGGCTCCAGGGTTATCTGCTAGAGAAAAATCATAAGCTTTGCTGTTTTTATCTGAGCAGGCTATACTCCCAGCCTGTGTCACGTATTATTCTGTACAATTGGAGTAAAGGGCATACGCCCTAACGGTGATTAAAAGAGAAATGTTGAGATCTAGACAGCATGCTGCAAACCGGAAAAGAGAAGATTTCCATCTGTTTTATTGTCACAGTGAAAACGGTGATAAGGCGACGTGAATGGAGATGGGAATGGTGTTGAGTAGATTGAAGGCAAGAAGGACAAAGCTTAGGTCATCCTGATAAGGCAGACCTTGCTGATTGGTGATAACTCCTTGGGTGAATAAAGGAGTTGTCCTGTCAACTCTACCATAACTAAAAAATCGTGGCGATATAAAACTTTTTTTTTCTAAGTGTGACCTGGAAAATACTCAAAACATCAAGCATTAAAACGTTGAGTTGCTTTTCTAACTGAGATGTTAAAAAAAGAACAGGCATGATTTACTGATTGCAAATAGTTTTCCATTCATTGCACAGCTGTAAAGAGTTTTAAGAGCGTTGGGGAGCTGTGAAAGACTATCTGCCAGCTATCAGATTTCTTCTGTTTTTGCTCTTTTGTCGAACTTAAATGTTACAGAACATCTAAATGAATTTTAATATCAGACAAAAATTACCTGAGTAAATACAAAATGCAATTTTTGATCATGCCTAAACCAACCTGGCCATATTGTAAAATATAACTGCTTCATTTGTTAAGCTTGATTAAACTAAATAAAAACAAATTTTCTGATGACTACCTTCAATTTCACTAGCGACACCCAGTTGAAGAACAAATTAGGAACTAGGGTCATCTATCAGTCCTGAAAGGGTTAAAAGCCAAGTCTTTGGGGCTCCAAAGAGCCACAGTAATAGCCAGTGACCACAAATGGAGACAACATGGAACAGCTGTGAAGCTGACCAACACTGCCCAGCTTACCAAAAAAGTATTCCACCAGGGGATCGAGGACAAAAAAGGATCCAGAATCAAATCTAAAGCAACGCAGGATCCCCAATTGGGATCATGATTCAACAACAATGAAAAGAATGGTAAAAAAAAGAACAAATATGGTATTACTTAAACTGTAAATAATGTATAACTCATTTGTAAGTGTTTATTATGCATTAATTAAGGGCGAGCAAGAGGCAAAAATGACCGGTTTGTACTTACAAGGTAGTAACATCACCTGAAATGATTAATATAAGTGACTCTGGATGAAATATGCAGTGGTACAGATTAGGCTCACTATCTGGTAAGAAACCACACAGTTTACTCTCTTGCTTGGTCTTAAGTAATGAATAGTAAGCACTTATGAATACGTTATAAAGTGTTTCAAGATTTGTTAACACCATATCCATAACCTATTTATTAGCTATCAGTAAGGGGAGGCTTATTATAAAATGGTACCAAAATTATATCCACAGGAGAGTTCTAAGAAAAAAAGAACAGAGCTGACCGAAATGATCACAAAGGCTTAAATCACGTTTGCCAAAAAAACATGTAGAACAAAAGGTTTTGAAATGTCAAGTCAAAGTCCAGACTTAAGTTTTATTGAGATGATTTGGTCTGAAACAGGAAGTTCATGCTTGAAAATCTCCCCTCCCGAATTAAAACAATTCTGCGATAAAATATCGGAACAACATCCTCCAGAGAGATGATCAAGACCTCCTGCCAATATCAGGTTTAGGAAACGATACATTCTTCACATAGTCCTGGGTTGGTTTAAATTGCCTTTTCTGTTACCATTCTCTGGTATTCAAAATGACCTGAAACATGTAAGTTGACAGGATACTTTTTCACTTTACAGTTATTGCTTATCACCTTTCTGCTGATAGGGTGAATTGTCCAACTGATGGACACTGAGCAGATTATTCTATTCTATTCTCTGTTACCACAAATACATGAAGACAATATATGCTTCTTTATGAGGTCATTTTATATTTATAGAATAACTCATGGATTGAAATTAGGTTGGTTAGCATGCATCATGTCAATCTAGACCAGAAAACATGCTGAACTATGATCTTTTCCTGTCTTTCTGCAACCCCACATCAAGCCTATAAACTAATGAGAGCTCTAAAAGTAACACTGGCACTCCCTCAGTGAAACTAGTGCCTCTTCAGAGCACTCAGACCCACTCCTTCCATTGTGTTATCGATTGAAAGGTAAAAGCACACACCCCAGGGGCATAGAGAGTCCACACACACAGCTAAAGTTACTAGGTTGTGTGTGCATGTGTTTGGGAAGGAGAGGGAGGGATAGTGTGTTGCATGGCCCACCGGTAACAGGAACCCTTAGGCAGAACCGCTGCCCACTGAGGACCGGAGGGAAAGGGCAGCAAACACCAAGATAACCTTTCATGCACTCAGTTGTACACCGTGGCAACTTTCATAACCTTTAGCACAATTCTGCAGAAAAAAAAAAGGTCATTACCTTCCCCACCAACAGGCTCGAACATCCCAAACTGCTCCAGGACTTTGATGAAGAGACCCATGACCACCAGCACAGCGATCATCTCCAAGCCATCCAGACTCAACATCCTGGGGGACCGCAGTATGTCATCGCCCAGAACCGTACCCCCGAGCCAAGTCTGGCTGGCCTGATCCTCGCCAGTGACGCAGCCACACCCAATCTGAACACTTTGTCCAACTTTAGCAAAGTTGTCCTCCGTTCTCCCGCGTACTTTTTTTTCTTTTTTTTTATCAACTTCAATCCAGTCCCAAGTGTGCTGATCTAAAGCAGGCAAATAAGTTCTGGAAACGTCAAATCCATACCGCAGATGACTTGGCTTGAACAGGTTGATGTTCTTCTTCTGTCTCCCAAAACCTGTCCTCAGTCAACCTCTCTTATTCCCCAGTGGTTGCCATCACTGCTGAAGCTACAAGCATGCGACACCGACATCCAAAGTGTCAAAACACCTGGGCTACAGTTTGAACTACTTTCCTTCTGTCTTGCCTGTTTCTTTATTTTCTTCCAGGCCCCCTTCGAGTGATGGAATCTGGGGATGTGCTGTGCCTGTTAGTCCTTTTGGCAGTGGTTGTCAGGAAGTGAATGTTGTGAGGGGGAAAGAGAGAGTGAGTGAGAGAGAGAGCCTGCAGATGAAAAAGAGGGGGTGAGAGAATGAGTTGGAAATGGCATAGAAAATGAGAGGGAGGGAGGAAGAACAATCCACGCCAGAGAGAGTGGGCAAGCAGCGCGCACACGCACAAACAGTGACACAGAGATTGTTGGGGGGGGGGGGGGGGATGCTAAGGTATGTCTACTCTCACAGTAACATTTGATTGATGTGTTCAGTGGGGTTACCCTGGTAACTGAAAGTGCGTGTGGAATATATTGGCAAGACAATATGCAACAATGTTCGTCCAAATTCAAATATCACCTAACAAGCATTTCTCGAATGCCTGGAGACGATAACGTCCATTCTGTGGTGCAAATGCCTACCGGTCGATATCATGTTCCATTAACTTTTAAATGTCTTCCTATGAAAGTCCTGAATGCAACAAATTGTCAGCTTTAATGGAGGCAATGGTAAATTAGAGCCACGATTACTGCCAGACTGTGAAGTCTGCGTGTCACCTGTTTGCATACTTGCAATTAACTTCCACTGACCTACTGTTGCAAAGATGCATCCCGGCACCAGATGTCCGAAGAGAACATTAGATGCAAAATGTGGCAGAAACACACACACACACACACACACACACACACACACACAACATTAAAGGGTTTGGCTGGTCCTAAAGTGATTGAACCTGCTGGGTTCAACTCATAGTGCAGTAAGCGCTTTGAGTGGTCAGTATGACTGGAAAGAAGTTCAGTCCATTTACTATTTACCATTTACTACAAAAAGTTAGTTTGTTAGCTTTTATTGCGCACATACAATACTGTGTAAAAGTTATAGGCAGATAAAAGAAATGCTGGAAACTAAGAATGATTTAAAAAATCTAAATAATGATTGTTGATTTTCATCAATTTACAAAATGCAAACTTTGCATTTTGTAAATTAATGAAAATCAATTTAGAAAATGCTCACTTTGAGTGACTGGAAAAAAAAAATCATATCAATATTTGGTGGTAATACCCTTTGCCTTCATGATTCTCACAGGTCCATTTCAGGGATCAAGCGATTTACTTATCAAGTCAGGGATTCTGTAGGACTGTAGTCAGGTGTACGGTAAACCAATTATGTCGAACAGGTGCTAACGCGCATCAATGTCACATGTAGGTTGAAGCAGTCATTAACATCTGCAAATTAGTGCAGCGGAGGAAAAACACATCAAGCTCATTTCCCTTTGAAATCGGAAGATGTTGAGCAATACCATCAGCTCACAACAGACATACATCTGTGGGAGCCAGTTATACATTTCTGCTATTTGGCCAGATGTGGTCTTCATAGAAGAGTTTCTGCCTAAATGTCTTACCTTTCACTTGGAGACAAGGTCAAGTCAAGTGACGCATGCATTGAAAGAATATATGCGTCACTATATACTGGGGCACAGAAAAATGACAGCAGGTACACTGAACTGATAAGTCAAATTTCAAAATTGCCTTCTGTTAGAGCCAAAGGGCTGGAGAGCGATACAGTAAAGGCTACATGTCTGCATGCAACAGTGAAGCATGGTGGAGGTTTCTTGCAACTCTGGGGATGCATTTCTGCAAATGGAGTTTAAGATTTGGTCAGGGTTAATGGTGTCCTACATTGTGAGAAACACACGCATCATTCAACACCATCAGGGAGGCGTATGACTGGCTCAAAATGTATTCGACCCCAAACCATACAGCAAAGGTCATTAGGAAATAGCTTCAGCGTAAATAAGATCAAGATGCCCTGGAAGTGACGACATGACCCCCACAGATTCCTGATCTAAACATCCTCCAGTGTATCTGGGATTACATGAAGAGATAGAGGGATTTGAGGAAGCCAAAATTCACACATCTGTGGTTAGTTCTAGGGCTGGGCGAGATAGAAAAAAAATCCTATAGATAAAATATAAATCATATTGATCGATATCGATAATTATCAACAAATTCAAAACATATATTTTTTAAGTGCAGCCCTGGCTTTTTTATGCTGTTGCTTCATGACCTATTTTTAGATAAAGATTTTAGATAAAGACGCAAACACTGAATTCAAACAACTTTTTACCAAAACTGCAAGATTAAAAAAGAAAGAAAAAAATAACATGTGCCCTCTAAACTCTGTGAAGGGGGCGGAGCTTGGTTCCTGGGTCTGCATTGTGATTGGTTGGGAGGATTTAATGACTGTAATATTGACCTACATGACTAGAATGCATAAAGAAGGAAAACTGTTATTGTATTTAACTTTGTATTGACCCTTTATGTCTATGATCAATATACGTCTATCAATCGATATATATTGTTATTGAATTATCGTCCAGCCCTAGTTAGTTCTCCAAGATGTTTGGAATAACCTAAAGCCGAGTTCCTTCAAAAACTGTGTGCAGGTGTGCCGAGAAGAATTCATGCTGTCTTGAAATCAAATGGTGGTCACAGCAAATATTATTTTTATTTAGAACTCTTCTCTGCCAAATTGTTGGAAGCATTCTTAGTTTGCAGTGTTTTTTCACATCTGCCAAAAGAGTTTGCAGTGTTGAATCTGTTCAAAGAAGCATATTCACGTGTGCTCTAAAGGCTGTCCGACAAGTTATGAACTTAATGAATCTGTTTCTTTAACCAAGGCTCTTGAATTGAGCACTGCTCATTCTAAATATATTAAGCATTGTTTTATTTGGGGGTGAACAGCGGCTGTAAATGTAGAGAATTTAGGGAAAACCTTGACTTGTGAGAAAGGACACGTTATTTGCCCTAGAGTGCTAGATGTGTGAGCACCGCACAGTTAGGATGTGATTGTTTCTGAGGGACATTAATACTGATAAATGATTTGCTTCTTTATACAAACTGAAGACACGCTGCTTAGATCTGCTATGTAGATCAAAGCCTTTTAGACAGGTCCAGCTGGACTGTGATCCAGTGGGGAGCAAACTGCATGATCTACAACATCTGTGCAAGATTGAGGGGAACATGGCAGAGAGGAGCAAAGAGACAAAGCAGCAGTTCCGGATTTCCCTCTGACCAGTTGATACGACGGCACAGGCGTGTTTTACCGGGCTCCATCTTCATTGGGCAAATGGCTGGGGACACCCTGAACAGATCACTGGGACAACAAGAACCCCCACTCGGTAACATTTTACAATAAGGTACACACAATTTGATTAATTACCAGGGATCGACCTGGGAACTAATCATGTACTATTGGGTAGTTAATCAATACTTGGAGAAAATACAGCCAAACCTTATTAACCAGTACTATTAAACCATGTTCTGCCATCAGTCAGTCAGCATGTGATGTGGCATGGACAACCATACAGGAATCTTAGCAGGTTGTTCCCATTAACCACCATATGATGCTTTGCCTCTGCCAGCATGGCTCCAAGTAAGGGTAACATCTTCATGCAGCACAAGTAACCAAATGAGACAAAGATGCGTTTCCTCTGAGTCCTCCTGTACCACTGTGTTTCACTTTCAGTCTCTTTGGAGAGAGGAACGGTGGAGGAAGACAGATGCTTTACTGTGTATCACATCAGCTCCGTTGACGATTTTGATTCTTGACATTCCTGTAGCTTTTTTGTGCCATGGCGATTCAACACTGTACCCAATTATAGTATCGCAATGTCTAATAAAAAGAAAAGGACCATGTGTGTCATCCTAATGTCTACTGGAACTTGCAGAAATGTAAACACGAGTCAGACAAGGTGACAGGAAAGCTACATTTGTGTGAAATCAATAAGCTCATGCACAGTGCGAAGGCAACCAGACACCAAGAGGTTTATCTCTTCTTTCTATGGCAGTAATGTATATGGTTAGTGCTGAAGCAGAGCTATGATTGCAGAAATGGTAAATCTACACGCAGTGATACTGAAACAAATCCTCACAACAGAGAGAGAGAGAGCAGAAAGCAAAATCTGAGCTTAACCTGTTGGTTACAAACGATTTATTTGCCCCTTTAGGTATTGAGGATTTTTAATTTTATTGGAGAGATGCAAAAAAAAAATGGTATGAAACAGAGAAAAGGGCCGCTTGTTGCGGAAGACGTAAAAAAGTCAGAAACAAGAAAGAACAAAGGAAAGACATGCTACGAGTTGCTAAGGTCAGATTCCTCTGTGTTCAGGGGGAAAAGGCATCTATTCTTTATAAGCCACCAGCATCTGTCCCCTTCTGGAGGCTTTTTCACCTCATTCCGGCTGTCTCCACAGAAAATTGGATCTGCAGATGTGTCCTCTACTGCCACACACGTCACACCTTCTCCTCTGTCTCTCAGCAAAACTACAAGAAAAACATTTCTTTTCAGAAGTTTGACAAGATCATCTCTTCTACTAATAATTACAAGGATGAGTCACTTCTTTGAGTTGTGCGTGATAAGTGGAGAGGAAACAGTGTTGCTGTGTTCTGCACTGTGAGCGCTTCCTTACTCACATACGTAGAACATTGATGCAGCTCTGCAACTACCTCCAGTTCTCGCTAAGAGGCGCATCAGCTGTGATTTACCAGTCTGCCTCCATCCTTTACAGGCAGATTGGTGGTTTGCAAAGAAACAAAAACAGCCCTTTGTTAAACAGGCAGCAAGTAAAACAGTAGGGGGGGCATTTATTCAAAGTTAACAAAAAATATATTTGAGGAAGAACTACTCTTAACTGTAATTTTATATATATATATATATATATATATATATATATGCTTCAATCTCAAATGAAATATGTGCGCTGTTCTGTCATCTAAATTAATGCAGATACTACAGGGACACTGTACATTAGAAGGTGATATGGGTAAATTGAAAAAAATAACATATTGTAAGTGTAAGTATATTATAGGTGTCCCATCATAGCTGTGCCATATCTGCAACATATAGAAATATTGCATTTACACATAACTGTATGAAGTTGCTGAAGATGGATTTGCTTTTTTTGCTGCAAAAGGATCCACAGAAATCAAGCTAAAGAATGATTTACTAAACAAAAAGATTTTCTTGTCACCAATATACTTCTCTTGAATTCAAAACACAGAGCCTCAACTGTCTAAGGCAAACCACACAAACAATTCATTAAAAGCAGAAAATCTTTTACGTTTTCAGGACATCCTTGGAGCACTCGGCTTTGAGAACCAAGTCCACATTTCCCTTCCCTTTCTTTCCGGATCCCTTATTGATTTTTCCAAATTTATTCTGCAGCTAAATATACTTGAAGATGCTCTGAGACGTGAGCTCAGAGGGTGGACAGATGAACTGATGGGAGCTGAACTGTGGGGGTTGTTGTTCACATTTGTGCCGGTGGATTTAAGGGTTTCGTAGTCGACTGCAGCAAATGGCTGCATTGACGTACGTGTCGGTCCTTACATGTATTGTGACGTACAAGTTAAGCTTGAGGTCTCGGGGCAATGTTTTGAATGACTAGTTTGGAAAATAAGAAGGATAGGTTGGTGGACTCGGACTTGAAGCAGTAATTAGGAATTTATGACAGATATGAGAAAAACAAGCATGCTATGTAAAATAAAGCAATATCCTCGCCACTGAAGGTCAGAAAAACAAACACCAAGAACTGCTGTAATCAGAAAGGTATAAAAGGTACCCTGTTAAACTACATTTATAATATTCTATTTAGCCAAAGGTGGCATGTCATTGGGAACCTCACCCACACATAACATCAATAAAACATATTACAACATGATAGAATAGACAATTCAAATGAAATGAAAGGTTACCGAGGTGAAGTGGGACATCTAGTGGGCACAAAGAGCAAAAGTCTGACACTGTGAAGCAAATGAAAAAAGCAGGGTCACAATGTCTAGAAATAATGCTTAAGTCACAGTTTATTTATTGATATGTCCTTATTTTCTGTCTTAGCTGCAACCAAATAAACAATCTCTGAAATTTCTAAACAGTTTGGCTTTTTTATCCCTCTCTGTTCAGTCTTTGTGCAAAACACAGAGCCTTACAAAAGTATTTACACCCCATGACCCTTTTCTGTTTTGTCATGTCCCAACTACAATCATCAAAGTATTTTACCAAGTGATAGACCAACACTAAGTAGTGCACTACTGAAGGAAAAGGTTAGTTTTCAAAGGTTCTTTACACATATAAAACCTCAAAAGTTTAGTCCCTTTTAATTTAATACCCTAAATAAAATCCAGTGCACCAAATCCCTGCAGAATTAAACTCATTTATGAATAAAGCTGACCTGCGAGCATTTGAATCTCAGTATAAATGCCACTGTTCTGTGAACGCCTCTAATACTTATGACAGAACATTACTGAACAAACATCATCATGAAGGGCATCAGACTGATCAGCAAGAACATTTTGGAGAGATTTAAAGCAGGGAACGGTTCTAATAATGTCTCAACCTTGGACCATCTCACAGGGCACTGTTCTGCCTATGAAGTGAAAAATGAAGCCTTGCAGGAGACAGCTACATGTGGAAGAAAATGCTCTGGTTAGGTGAGATAACGTGCTAAACACCCTGTGTGGCAGAACATTAACACTGCAAATCACACTGACACTGTTTCAAAACACAGTGGTGGCACTATCATACTGTGGGGTTGTTTACTGGGGGGACAAGGAAGCTTTTCAGTCTTGAAGGGATATTTTTTTGGTGGGTGGGGACAAATAGAGGACAATTGTAGACAAAAACCTGCTGGAGGCTGAGGTTCAACTTCCAGCTCTGTCATATAAAATTCCCAATGATATACATTCTATCTACATCTTAGTTTGTCACTGTAACATGAGACAATGTGAACAGTTCAGGCTTTTAAGTACTTTTGAAAGCCCTGTAAGTTGGATAAAGAGATCTGAAACAGCACTTCAATAAGTTTTTCAAAATAATCACCTGTAGAAACCTTTAGTGTCAGGGGCTCATTATCAACAATCTATAAAGTCTTTCAATGTCCTAACATGACAAGTAACAGTTCGCACCCAGCACCTTCCGAGTCAGCTACTTCGCTTCATTGAACCTTAAAGTTACTTTAGAAGGGCTACTCACCTCTCTTCATGAACAGCCAGAGAGACAGTGGAAAAATCGACATAAAAACAAGTGTATAAAAGCCTCCACTGCCCTCCTCAGGGCTGCCCGGGATAAACAACGACTGAAAAGTCCTCATACCCAACTAAAAATGACTGCAGCGTATGACTTTCGGTCACCGGACAGTTCTGTATGGTTAATCAGCAGCGTTGTTGTGCTTCTCCTCCTACTGTAGGTGTCATAACATACTGTGCTTACTGGTTTGTTCCATATATCATAGACAGCCAAACAAACACATGCATTCAGCCATGGCATGCTCTGGTGACGCACTCTTTGTTTTTCCTTCATAATGCTATGGAAAAAGTATGTTAAAGAGTCACCAATCAGCAAGTCTAAATAATGCCTTTCATCCATGACTTGTGCACCTAACAGCAACTCGTCTGGTGCATTGTTGTGTTAGCCACGGCTCATGGCAGCACACAATGCAACAGGATGCACCAAGGGCTGCTACACGCAGCACAGCGTGTAAACACTGATCTCTGCTGCACAACCTGGAAACACAGCTACAGGAAGAGTAACTCACAAGGAAAACCCACCTAGTCCTGTACTCAGGCCTGGAAATCGACAATGTTTTATTTATTTCATGAATCAAACGCAGAATGAGTGAACTTTGAATTTAACAGTGTTAGAGAGCAGGTGCTGGATGGATAGGAACCTGCTGGGAGAGAAGAAAGAGAATGGGGAAGAAGGTGTTGGGGGGAGGGGGGTGCTAGGAAGCAGTAGGAAAGAAAAGAGAATTACAATGATACAGAAGTGAGTCGGACAGGTACATAAAAAAAAAAATTAGACTGCCTTGGGATGCAGGAAGATTCCCCAAACAGAAATGTAAATAAATAAATGTATGTAGCAGTCACATGACACTTATGCAGCTTTAATCAACATCCAGTAGAGGTCAGTGTATGTTAAAGCATATATACACTTCTATATACCCTCAGCACTATCCTCAAACACACAGTTTCATACAAACAAATACAGAGATTCCCTTTTAAGGTTTATTTTATAATTCCTTCAAATGTGATTTACATATTAACAAATACAATAAAGGTATGCTGCAGTTTTAGCTTGGTTTATATAAAATACAGGCAAATTACTTCATAAAGAACCTCTTCTGCTTCCTTATACCGATCTATTTTGGAACCCATGGCTCATAGTCCATGCAGTGGTATCTAATTGAATGGCCCAATGGAGAACAGGGCAATGACAACGTGGACGTCCGACATGACGTGGTGCTGAATCAGCAGCTAATCAAAAAGCACAAAGTGATCCAACCTGTAGCAGAGGACAAGTCAACCTGTACTACACATGCTGGATCCTGCAAAGACACAGAGGGAGGGCAGGAAGCCCAGCTTTGGTAAACAAGTATAAGAACACAAACGCATATTAGGAATTTTACCCAATCATATGCCTAATTTCTTAAAAAAGTTGTGCCCACCAGAAAAAGAAAAATCATATATAACTATGGAGGAAGGGGATGATAAACTAGAAGATGAGGAAGCTGGGACTGTCTATGACAGCAAGACTCGGTGAAAAGCTGTACTGTGTTAAACCCGTCAGCTGAACCCAAGGAGAGCGATAACATGTGAAATGAGGGAAGTGGGTTGATTGCATCGTTAATGACACAACATACAGCAGCAATCCTTCAGGCCTTGATGCACAGGTCAACATAAACATCCTAACATATTCATTATATTAACTATCTATGTATCAATACATACATACATAAATACATACATATATATATATATATATATATACATATATATACACATATATATATATATACATATATATCTATATATACATAAGATATAACTCATATATACACATACATATATATATATACATGATATACATACATTACATATATATATACATACATATACATATACATATACATAATATAACATTATATATATAGACATATACACATATACATATATATATAATATACATATACATATACACACATACATATAATAATATAAATATATACATATATATTAACATATATATATATATACTATATATATATACATATATATATATACAATATAATAATATATATAACAAAATACATATATTAACATACAATAGATACATACATATATCTACATACATATATACACATTATGACAGAGACGAGAAGGAGAGACAGAGACGAGTAGACAAGAGAGAGAGAGAGAGAGAGACAGAGAGAGAGAGAGAGACAGAGAGAGAGAGAGAGAGAGAGAGAGAGAGAGAGAGAGAGAGAGAGAGAGAGAGATAGAGAGATAAAGAGAGAGAGAGAGAGAAGAGGATAGATAGAGCAGATAGAGAGAGATATAGGAGAAGAGAGATAGATACATATAGATAGATATAAGAGATAAAGAAGATAGAGCATGATAGATAGAATAGAATATATATATATATATAGAGAATATAGATATTATAGATAGATATATAATATATATAATTATATATATATATATATATATTAGTATAATATATATATATTATATATATAAACACCAGCAAGGTTTCAGCACTCCTGTGTCCCCGGTATTAGACTGTGAACATGCCAGCTCCCATTATAATGGTTGTGCAGGCTTTGCTGCTCATTAGCATTCTGCAGAGGCACAAACAAAGTCAAGCACAAACTGTGTTATCTTCTAAGACATTTCTTTCCCAAAGGATAAATATTAAAAGCCATTTCCAGCGATTCCTCTGTTGTAAAGTAAAGATAATAAAAGTGCAACATTTTTTGGAAGTTGTTAACTTTTTCATCTGGCTGAGTCAATCTTTATCCAGACAAATATAAATTGTGATGGTCATATTATTATTCTCTTTTTACTAGTTTTGTTATTGAATAGATAACATTATGTTGGTTTTCTGATGACTGCCAGTCATTTTCATCACACATGAGGACGACTCAGAGTAAAGACAGTGGATCCAGGGCTTTGTTTTTGTTTGAATCCAGGAAAAACAAAGGAGCTGGTGGTGAGCCTTTACAGGGGCAGACCTAGACCCACCTCACTCACACAGGGGAACTGATGTTGAGATAGTGGACTCCTATAATACCTAGACGTTCACCTGAACAACAAACTGGACCGGAGTGACAACATTGAAGCTCTTTACAAGAAGGGTCAGAGCAGACTCTACCTCATCAGACCTTCTTTAACTCTGTGGTGGCATCAGCCATCTTCTAGGGAGTGGTCTGTTGGAGCAGTGGCTTATCTGTAGCTGAGAGGAACCAGCTGGATAAACTCATTACGAGCGCCAGCTCTGTCCCGGGAAGCCCCCAGGAGGCAAAAGGAGAGACATTACCCGTCACTGATGGACAACGTCTCCCACCCCATGCATGGAGCCGTTGCAGAGCTGAAGAGCCTTTTCAGTGACAGACTGCTCCATTCCAGATGCTCAAACGAGCGTTTCTACAGGTCGCTCCTCCTGATGGTATTATACTTTACAATCTGTGCTGCTCCGCAAAACACTTGTTTCAAAGTGTTTTCTAACATGCTAATGGTTGCACTGGTTTTCGATCCGATCAAGAATTATTTGCACCATCTCTCAGATGCTAAAGACTATTTGCACCCTTTCTATATTCTTTTTTTCTGATGTACATATTAACTATAAAATGTTGTTCTTATCACATTATGTAATCTTGTGTGTAAATCATGTGTCTTCTGTCGATGTGTTTTTTTTCACTGTCACGCCCAAATTTCCTGCTGTGGGACAATAAAGGAATTTCTACTCTATTCTATTCTGTGTTTTATTAAATGTTTGGGGTAGAGTTATTCTGCTCAGTTCTATTATCAGTCTAGGTTTCTTAGCTTTGTAACAAATCCAGCCTGTATACCTTAAAACATTAAAATGGAATTAGAAACAGCTCAACTAAAGCCAATTTAAAAAAAGACTTCTTCTTGGTGGAAATCACAGATGAACCCACACCCTGAAGTTTACTTCAAGTATTTCCTGCCATGAATTGGGAGGAAGGTTTTGTTTTCTTATATTTCACTCAGCCTCTATTGCTTTACAGATTACGATTTATGTTCGCCAATTCATTTAAATCCCAACAGATTATACAAAGTTTGCTCAAGAGGCAATATAAATATTTATATATTGGTCTATCACAGCTTAAAAAATGTAACCTTTTAATCAAAATATCAGGCTTCTAGTGTTTTTTAAATCTTATGGCCCAAGTAATGTTATAGTGGAGGCAAATGAAAAAATGAGAATACAGTGAAAATTAGTTCTAGATGAACCTTCAATAATGAATAAAAGTATTGTATGTGTTTATTCACTCATACATATATTCTTATTGACCTTTAACTTTACTGGAGTAATCTTACAGGCTAATCACATATTTATGTATACAAATCTAGCATCCACACTTTTGTGGGTATGGATTAATTTCTGTGAGCGCGGTTCGCGTTCGATTGAAAACAACAAACACTTCTGCAAAACATCTTCCCATAGTGAGGCAATATGGCATCAATTCACTCAGAGAAAAAAGGAAAAGCTTCCAAAAGCAGAATGAGCAGACCTCTGATATAAATCTTCAAAAACGCGTCAGTGAAGCAAACGATTCCTGTGATTCCTGGAAACCCACTGCTGACAGGACCCAGATAGACACTCACACCTGATAAAATTGCTTTTAAGTGTTGTGCGCTCTCTTGTGCTCCCCACAAAAACCAGGCAGGTACACAGGTCATGTTATACGGAGTGGAGAGGGCCTTACAGCTATAAATAACCCTGAGAGGAATCCGATTTGGAGAACCGGAGGTGGGAACTGATGAGATCACACATGCCAAACGGGTGTGTGTGTGTGTGTGTGTGTGTGTGTGTGTGTGTGTGTGTGTGTGTGTGTGTGTGTGTGTGTGTGAATGTACAGACACATGCAGGCACACAAAAGGCTGGGATCTGTGGAAATGGAATCAAACTGACATCATGCAGACTGGCAGACAGACAAGCAGACAAAACAGCGAGATAGCAGCAGAAGAGAGAGCAGAAACAGACTGAGCGCACCAGCACGACTGAGAGGAGGGTGTGAAGTGACACTGAGGTGCCTGCCTGGAAACGGAAGCGGGGAGGAGCACACAGTGAGACAGGGAGAAGGAGGATGGTAAAAAGCCCCGTGGATAAATTAATGAGAGCGAAATGAGAATAAAATAAAGCAAAGATGCAGCAATTTATTTTCTTATTATTATATTGTAAAATGTAAACTCTTGACGTACATCCAATATTCCCACGCCCCGGCAAGCTTTCAAGGGTATTATGGTAATTGTAATAAACGAACTTGGGTTCAATAAATATTCTTGTAGGTATAGCTTGCTTTCCGTATGAAAATTATTTGTAGATTTCATCTACATCTAAAAAAAGAATCACTACTGTAGTCTGTCATCTTTGTGTCAAAACATATTGTGCTTTAAAAATGTCCACTGTCTTTCTGTGTAATATCAGCATGACACATAGCTTAATGTACAGTAAAGGATAATATTCTCCTGTCCATGAGTGCCTCAAGGACCTTTCTTGTAGTACAGCTTTTTCTGTCATTGCTCACCTACATCATGAGAAAACACAGCTGGATAACTCCTGGTAAGGCGGTAAGCCCTTAAAAGTCAATACTCAGAGGCTGTCGTCCAGGCGCAACACAATGGACCTGCTTGGATGTAGTTTTAAATGGACAGAAAGGCGACAGTCACTGCAACATGCAACCCAATAAGCAAAATGGATCATTCAAAGGATAAGAACAGGTAATAATTTAGATTTTAATTTAGAAAGTATGCTAAGCTCAGAGGTTTGTTTGGGATCATTACTGAACAAGCAACATATTGAAGGACAAGGAACACAGCAGACAGATCGTGTGTAAAAAAAAAAGTTTGGGAGAAGTTTATAAAGGCAAAATCCCAACATCTGAATCTCTCACTATTAGTCATGCTTCATAAAAGAGTGGCAAACAAGCCGTTGTTCAAAGTCAGGCAGAAGAGGTGTTCACATACAAACACGTAAAGACGGTGTGCTGAATTGAGAAGACCAAAACTGATTTTTTGGTCAAAAGGCAAAATGCTGTGTAGTGGAAAACTACCACTGCACATCCCCCTTAACACACCATAAACAAGGTGGTGGCAGCATCATGCTTAGGGGACGTTGTGGCCAGACCTACAACGATACAGCTTAGATCAGGACAATGTTTTACACACTACGGACCAGACTGGAGTTTTTGCTCTCCGGGTGGTGCAGTGATTGTGGGTTGTGAGCTGTGGGGGATCAGAGGCTGGGGCTTTGTGTACAAAACCAAGATTTTGATTTGATTTATTCATCAGTGTATCAAGCACCATCACAAGGTGCCTAGCCAAAATAGGCTTACAAGACACTATACAACCACAACACAAAAAGAAGAACCGAGAACTTAGCTCCCTCATCCTTGTCCATATATTTGTCTCACTATTTGACTGCATATTTTCTACTTGTGAAACACATTGACGAAAACACAAATAATTCCATTTTCCTTCTTCAAACTTTTTTTCAAACTGTTAGCTTATCAATAGCAAGAAAATGACATACGCACAGTGCAGTGCTGATCAGCGGCCCTTTGGTTGGGAACCCCTGGTTTGGATCAAAGCAGAATTAATTTGCTTGAATGATCCAAACAACGTCCCAGATCTAGATCTAACAGACAATCGTAGGAAGTTTTGAAAACTGTTGTTAACAGATACTTCCAATCCAGTCCGACTGAGTTGAGCTGTTTTTTTAAAGAACAATAGGCAAACATTTTACGTTGTAGACATGCAAAGCTGGTGAGACATACCCCAAAAGACAAGCAGCAACCATGGGAGCAAAAAGGGATTCTACAATATCAATACAAACAATATAATTGCAGACCACACTTTTTGCTTAAGACCCCCCCCCCTCCCCATCATGCTTTACTGAGCAATTACAAACTCCATTTCAATAGTCTTCGTTTAAACTATGGATACTAAATTAGCTATCTCCAGTACTGGGGGCTACTGGATTTAAAAGGTTAAAAAAACATGTATTATTTTCCCTCTGCTTTACAATTATACACTACTTTATGGTTGGCTATCACCTAAACTCCCTTCAAAAATTGTTAGGGTGTGTTGTTCAAGACATGAACTCTGTGAGTAGAGTTGGAAATTGGGGGGAGGGGGGAGTTCTGGTATGTTTGCCATGTTCTGTGCTGCTCTCCTGCTGTGACACACAGGTGCGAGTCAGGCAAAAAAACAGAAGAATCCATTCCACAATCATACATATATAAGTGTTTCAGCTGAACATGGCAGACCGACAAACTTCCAACTGAAGCACAGCGGAAAAAGTGACAGACAAGTGCTGCTCAAGAAAAGGCCAAGCAAGTGAGACACTCACAGAAAGTGAAAAGTGACATCAGTCTGTCACCAAAAGGGTGCTAAAATGGTGGTGTTAGTCGAGTATTTCTGTAAGACAGAGGTATTTATCCTGGTACTTATTTATTATTGTGAAGGAGTATACCGCTTTTCCTGATGAGAATTATTGTTTCTACATTTATTATACATGTGCCTCTGTTGCTTCATGCAGCTTCTCCCTGGTTTCCCTTCATTCTGCTTAACTTCACACAGAACTCACGCCGATATTGCCACAATCTATCCTATTCGGTCTTCTTTCATTTCCACATATCCTGACTCTCTCTTGCTGTGTCTTTGATGTTGACTAGAGGTCAGTGGCACTGTTTCTCAAGGTTGTTCTTGCCCGGGATCTGCCCTCCTCACACCAGGGTGGCCAACTGGATGTGACAGCTCAGTCCCAGCGGGGACCCAACAGACTTTTAGTGCCTCTAATCACCCGCCTCTCAGGTGGATAGAACTGATGGGCACCCTTTGTTTTCTTCCACCAAAGTCCATTTACCAAGAGTTTAACACAAGGATAGACAAAAAGGAAAAACATTGAAAGAAATGTCTTCTTTATGTTTGCTTTAATCAACTCTTACTAATAAAAGGTTTCCAAGTTGGATGTCCAACTTTAAAGAACGGTCTGGTCAATTGTTCTGACTAGGACATTCCAACTTTGGGGCACTAATTCAATGCAACATAAATCCCAGACATACCACAACTTACATTCTAAACTCAGACATGGTGTGGGGGAAATTTGAAAAATTAAAGGCGTTGTTGCAAACAACTAAACATAAAGGCTCAGTGCTTTTTACACAAAGTATGACTGCCCCACTCAAATAAGTATTAGCTGAATTAATCAGAAAAGAAATCGAACTGCCTTGCCATTGGAAAAGCTCTAAATATTTGCCATGCTGAGACGAATGAATCTCTGCAGACAGGATGCCTGCATAGCGTAGCAGAGGGTCATGTTCAGTAATTACCTGGTCATAAGCTGCAACATTTGGGTGCTTGACTGTTTATTAGTTGTGATGCTCACACCACAGAGACACTAGAAAAATCTGAGGTTTTAGTGCTTATATGGAGATGAAATTACCTATGCCACAATATGGCGTATGGGCAGTTGTTGTATGAGTTTTTTTTTTTTTTTTAAACAGCACATTCTTCTGTGTTAGTATCAGTCATCAGTCCATTAGTCCTGTTTACTTATCACTCCTCATATCAATGCATCTCTTAATTACAGCTGCAGAATTGCATCTTAATGACTATCCTCTGTCTTTTACACAAAACCGTAAAGACCTTGTGTATAGTATGAATAACACACAGGGTGGGTTGCTATGAAGATTATAGTAGAATAAATAGCAGGTAAAACACTACCTTAAAATTATACAGTCATAATAATATAACTAAGATTTATTTGCATACATGCATCAAAGATTTTTATATGATTAAGGAAAAAAAGACAATTTAAAGAAGGGGTATCCAAAGTGCGGCTGGGGGGCCATTTGTGGTGGTTGATGCAGACCGAGATTTTTTGTTATTATTATTATTATGGCAAAATTATTAGAAACAAGTTAAAATCTTCCTACCATTGAAATGTTAAATACAACACAAAGTAATCAGCCTTTAAAGACTACACTTTTTACCTTCTCTTCAATTTCATACAAAGGACAGCATCTATCAAATGACTTTCATTCAAATGCAGACTTTGCTGCACCAAAATCTGCTTTTGATTAATTTAAATAAAACTGGATAAACACAGAGCGTGTTTTCAAAAAAAGAGCCCTGTTCTTCATGCAGTTCAATTTTCTTTCAATCGAGACCAAAATAATTTGCAAACTGGATAACTATTCTTTAATAAGGTAAACGTGCAAAAAAAGGTTTTGGACCTATAATAATTTACACATGCCTTTTTTACAGAAAATGTGGTTAATTTGTTTAATTAAAATATTGTGTGCTCATGTTTTGTGAAGCAGGTGAAAAAAAACTAAAATTCACTGTGTACATTTTGTGTTACTTCATTATCATCATCATCATCATCATTGTCATCGTCATCGTCATCATCATCTTTTGGCCCTCTATACTTTTGACTTGAGATTTGACTTTGGCCCATGTGACAAAAAGTTTGGATACCCCTGATTTAAAAGCTTTAACTGCACTTCTTTCAGGCACTCCTCCTGCCATCTGCAAAGGCTCATGCAATCAGACCTTAAGCTGAAGAAATCAGGCGTACACATTGTTCAAACAGCAGTGGAAGTGTAGCTGAAAGATTCCTGTGGTGTTCAATAGCTTTAGTTAGCTTAGATTCATCCACTGCTCTAAAAAACTATAGTTAGCAGCAAATTTATCCACCTGCCAGGGAGCCTTGTCAACGAAGGGGTGGAAGATACACTTCCCTTGAGTAAGTTAGCCTTTAATGACTAAGGGGCTGGCTGGAGAAAGATGATTAGAAAATTAATTATTTATCAAAATGCTACTAAAAATTTCCCCCTGAAAACTGAAAAATTGGGAAGGAGTCATTAAGGTCTAAATTGAATGTTCTGAACTTTGAATCCGGGGCTTTTTATGAGGACAAGAATGTGTAGAAATTAATATGTTCGTTCGGTTGCACACAGAAAGCTGCAAATTTTGAACAATTTCAGTCTCTGCGTCCTTTTCTCACCATAGTTGCAGATCCTCCCATCACCTAAAAGACAAATAGCCATGCAGCAGAAATCCCAATAATCCACAGTTGATTCAATGCACTGCAATCATTGCTGCCTATGTTTTGAGCACATAGAGCTATAAAGGCTAGGGTTAAGAAAGATGCACTGATGTCTTCATGTTGTTGCTGAGTTTTTCTTCTTCAAAGCTCTCTTGGAGTTGTTTTCAAAGTTCCTGGTAAAGCTAAACTGACATTTGACTGTGCATGTTGTCAAAGCTTAATTATGCTGATCTCATCAAAAATATAAAAATCAGTCTTATTATAAACTGTTTGTTGTTAAAAGAGTTGAAACTGTTTGTGGCTGTTAATTTTGCCTAAAACAGAGGGAGAGGACAGCAGGAAGTGAGTGATGCAAGGAGATACTTCAAGATCTTAGAAAACAAGAATAACAAGATGCTTATTGTGCAAATGAGATGCAGGAAAGTTCAAGTTATGGTGTTGCAAAAATAATTATACTCTGAACTTTTACAGAATGATAATTTTTGCGCCCCCTCCTCCTCCCCCCCCCCCAATCATTTTAAGTATTTTGATATTGTATGTTTGTAAGCCTTGTATTGCTGTTCTGTTTAATTCTGTGTATTAAAGTATGTGAAAACCAGTCTCTCTTGTAAATGAAAACCTGTGTCTCACTGACACTTCCTGTACAAATCAAGATTTAATAATAATAAGTTCAACAACAATACATTGTAATGTATTTTATTGGAATTTCAGTGGTTGGATCAATAGAAGTTAGCTGTCTTCACTCCAGTATACCACGATAAAACAAAAGGAAACCTGTGACATTCAGACATCACCTATAAGTCACCTTTCTGATTGTATGGTGGTGGCAACATCACACTTGAGACGTGCGTTCCTTAGGAATGCCCTAAGAAAACCATAACAGTCTCTATATTGAATTTTATATCATACAAACAATTGATATAGAATGATAGAAAGTACAGCTTTACATAAGTGACTCCTGAGTGATGCTGTACTTCAGCACCATGGACAGAGACACAGACAGCACTGTTACAACCAGTATTTCTGATTATGCTTTTTAACTTTCTTTTTCAAGGGATACAATAAAATCTAAATGCAAAAGCTCAGCCTGAAAAAACCCAATCACACGTTTCCCACTTGTTCTTTCACAGAGAAAACTCTCACATGACCAAATACAACTGAACCAAACTGTGATCACACTCTTCTACTTCACAGCTCCCTATACAAATTTCATCACACAGCACATTAGATCCTCACTGCTTTCTGTGACAAAGAACCACTGCGTGTTTTTACAAATATCCACATCCATTCAACGTTCATCGGTCGATTTGAGACACGTTCTGCTCAACAGCCAAGTGTTCTTACTTGTGGTTTTTGTTCAAATGCAGGTTAAAGTAAAATCACTATTCAAGAAACAGTAGTTGGGTTTGGGAACATGTCTGAAGGACATATCGGTGAATGTGTCACGACCACCAATAATCATGCCAGCTGCCTGAATGGTCTCCCTCCTTCGCTTTGACTGCCGCCCTCTAAATGATCTGATGGCTATTAAAAAAAACAAGCTGGCCTTATAACATCCTCCGTTAAGCTCTGATTTAAGTCTTCAGGGTGCCATCGAGCCAAATAATGTACAGCAAGGTTCAAGGTCTTATTCAACTCTAATCAGATGACATAGAACCATGCTTTATGCTGCAGTATCCTCTCTTCCTTTATGCAGATTGTATTGAATTTTTTTCCCACCTCTTCCCTACTTCCACACACGCAGACACACACTCCAACTGCTACTAATAGGGGGTTATTTTTAGCACAAGTGAGGGGTGTGTATACACATGATGGATGATGGTGATGTTTCACGCATTGCTCGTACAGGGAATAGAAGAGGGAGGGAGATGAAGGTGGGGAAGGTTGAAAGCAGTTCAAGGAGCTGGCCTAAAGGAGATGACACACACGGAGAGTTTTCACCGAGCTGTTGGAGGTGCAGAGCCAAAAGCGAGTAGGGCAGAGGGGAAGGTCATGACTTTCACCTGGAATCTAGGCTGCTGCGGCAAAGTCACCCACAAGCAGTGGAAAATCAACAGATGATGGCTCGTCTTTGAAAAGAGATTAACAGCCTGACATAAAACATCCTCCTATTGCAATACAGCCCAAACCGATAAAGAGACAAATTTATGAACACAAAGTTTCTAGTTTCTTGTCTTTACCTCTTGAAAGAAGATTGAAGATGTTCTCATGGGAGAAAAGCCTGTAGCCACCCATAAATCATTTTGATTACGAGAAGCTCCAGAAAGCGCAATGATGTAAGGGGGGTTAAAGACCTGACAGGCAGCGCGAGCAAAAGCAATGGCTTAATCAGCTTGGGACAAAGTGAAATGTGAACAGCATGGAGCAGATTAGGGGTAAAACAGTGCGAATGGTGCCAGGGAAAACAAAGGATAGGGAAGCAAGCAACAGATACTCGGACGGATTATCCAGCATACACAGAGAGCACAAATAACTACTAACCAACTGTCGCTTTTCCTTTAATAACCTGATCTGGAATGCCGCTGTTTGTGTGTAAAATTGGCAGCCCATTTCAAAACAGAGGTGTTATTTTAAACCTTCAAAGAGGAACGTTTTTTTGTTTTCTACATGCTTCGACCTTCTGCGAGGATGTTATTTTTAGGCCACCTTTTTTAATCTTTACTGCGAACATGCAAGTCAGGAGGTGACAAAAGCAGACAGAAGCAGATGAGAGGGAGCAAGGTAATTGAGGTGAGAATCTTCACGTGTCTGGAGACAAAAAAAAACAAAAAAGCGCGGAGATGTGATAAAACCACATCTGTGCACTCAGCTCCTCCTTCGTCTATCTGTTCCTCATTTTAGATCGTCACAAAATAACTGCCACAACATTGTTTGCACATTTTGAAACAATAATCTTTAATGAAGCAGAAGAAAATCTGTTAAATGGAGGAGAATATGTCTTTGAGTTTGCTGAGTTACCAAAGCATGGGGATAAAGCGCTGCTTCCTGTTGAGTTTTCATGTTTTATTATGCACTGATATCAGAGAACGCCAAGACCAGTCAGGAACAGTATCTCCTCCCCGCCCCCACTGTAAAGCATATAAGCCGGAATAAGTTTCCCTTATGATAATGAACGATTCCTTCACACTGTGAGGGCCATTACCGCACACTGTGTTATGACTTACAACTGTGTTTGCAAGCAAATACAGAAACCAATGTGAATCAAACCAAACTCCCTGCAAGGAACTCCACAACAACCTCTGGCAGACTATGTTTCAGATGTTTTGTTAAAAATTGAAGTTTAGAGTACTTTTTTAGGCAAAAGGAGTATTAAAGCAACACTGAATAAACAAAAACAAACAGGTACAGCTTGATAAATTACGATGTCATTGAAAAGTTCATTTATTTCAGGAAATTAACATAAAAATGATTACACAGAGTGACTTGTGTATTTCAAGGGGTTATTTCTATAAGTGATTAAGCCTTACAGCTGAATAAAACCCAACAGTAGGTTTCTCAGAAAATAAGAACAATATAATCCAAATCTAATAATATATAATAATATAAGACCAATCAATTTTGATTACAGAATCGTTGAACTACAAAAAGGTATTTGCATGTTATACAGTCTATTCACGCAATACTTGGTCAGAGCTTTTTTTGCAACAATTATATCATAAATGTAGCATAAATGTATGAGGCTGAGTGAGTCCTCCTGCTCTCTGAAGATCTCCACTGGGGGCGTGGCCTATCCTAATCAGGTTCTCACCTGTCACCTATTATCCCATCAAGCTGCTGGGTATATATGGAGCTGCCAGACGGTCACTCTTCGCCTGTTGGTTCCACAAAGTGGTTGCTTACACCTTCAAGCCCCAGAGGATTTTTCTCCGTACCACGCTGCCTGTCAGAACTCAGTTATTGCTCATTCATATGACTCCTGGCTTCTCCTAAACTCAGCACTCGCCTGCCTGCCCGCTTTCCACCATCACCAGGACTCACCTGCTCAGCTCTCACGGTCTCACCCTCATCAGGATCACCCTTACCCAGTCAGCATGCTAAAGTGCTACCAAAGTTCCCGAACCTCTGGAATCCGACCAACCGACGTATCCAGCTTCCACACACTTTAAAAAATAATAACTTTTAAATGTTACCTTGGTGTCCTGCTTATGGTTCTGCATGTGGGTCACACAGCTACCATCTAATGGTGCGTTCCCACCGAACGCGTTTTGAGCATCAGGGACATCTGGTTTACATGGAAAGTCTATGATGGATGTGTATCGGAGGGTTGAGAGGTCCTGTGGCACGTTTCACCCGTCGGGAGCGGCGAGTTTTGAGCTTTCAGCGTTGGTAAATCTGAACTTTTGCAGCTGGACAAGGAGCTATTATCCATGATCAGTCTAGCTCGCACTACAGAGACAGTTAAAGGACGTCGCTTGGAGGAGGATTATCAAGGACATCGGATAAGTTATAATATTTTCCGGCATTTGAGGAATAGAACAGGGTCGCTCTTCCCAGCACGCGTCAGACCTGTCTGTCTACATTTTGCTGACGCTCTGCACAAGCGTCCAGGTTAAGGCATTGGACGCCTTTTTTACGCTCAAATCATGTTCAGTAAAAAACGCAGCATTACATCACAGAGTGAAATGAAAGCAATCAGCCTGCAGCTCAGCTGAGGTGTTAAGGAAGCGCAGGCTGCTTTAACACAGCCCTCTGTTTGTTGGATCTGGTCTCTGTCTCTCTTGTTCTCGAGAGTCTACATCAAACAGGTTTGCTTCCCAATCCAGCAGAATGACATCATGGCGATTAACCAAGTGTTGATACAAGTGAGTAAACACATACCAAGTCCAACTGGAAAATCAAATCAGCATCTCCATAAAGCTTGTCAGCAGAGGGACGAAAGAAACGCTCAAAAATTTCCTGGTGGACAGTTTGCCTTGATTAAAAAAAGTGAACCAAAACCAGCAGATGACATGGCCCTTCAAATCATCAGTGACTGTGGAAACTTCTCTCTGGACCTCAGACGGCTTGAATTCTGTGTCTCTCCATTCTCCCTCCAGATTGTGATTATGAAATTAAATGCAAATAAAAATTTAATCTGAAAACAGGGGTTTGGCGCACAGAACAGTATTCAAGTCTTTGTTCCCCTTAGCCCAGGTCAGATGCTTTAACACAAGGAATGTAACAGTTGTCGCCCACCTTATTGAATCCTTTGTGTGTGCATGTTGGCTCTCAAAGCACTGGCTCCAGTCGCAGTTCACACCTTGTGAATCCCCCACAAACTCATGATTGGCCTTAACGTTACAACTCTTTCAGACACATTTGACAAAGAAAAACAAAGGAACACTTTTCTTTCTCCTTTACTATTGCACTTTTTCCTTCCCCTTAACTTTCCTATACTATGCTGAAATAAGGCACCCTGAACAGACAGCTTCACCTTTGTGTCTTAGGATGTTGGCATCTCCCAGAAAACTGTTAAGTCAGCATTCTTTATTATTGTCATATACAAATCATAGAAATGTGGACCAACATTTCTGTCCTAAAATGTATTTTTATTGATCTAACGTTGTTCTTGAGTTTTCTGAAACACTGATACTTGTGTTTTTAGTATTTATATGCAATAACCACCAAAATTAGCAGTAATACGTGAATTTGCATAATTGACAAGCTCCACCTTTTAACTGAGTTATTGAAATAAACTGAAATAAACTTTTCAGTGCAATTATAAATGCCTGAGATACACCTGGCTCTATAAAGCATGATGCAGCTCTCCTCTTTTGATATGAAGACACATAAACTCGATATGGCTTTCAACATCTGAAATATTATACAGAAGCACAGCAATTACATAATTTTGCTATTTGACTTTGTATGGCTTTGCATGCAAATGCCCTTGTGACACTAACTAGACACAAATGCAAGCAAATGGTTGCTCTACCGACTAACGATGACAGTTCTGGAAAGTTTTCCTGACAAAAATAAGAAAAATCTGCAGCCCATCTGAGATGCATCCACACACACACACACACACACACACACACACACACACACACATAAAAGGCACACAAAGCACAAGTAAAGCTCTCTATGGTGAGGCCACGGCTCAGACTGAAGATATTTTATTCATAAATGAAAGGCCTGATAACAAAATCTCTTTGGTCAGGGTCACAAGTGAGCTGCAAAGAAAATCAGCTTCATACTTTAAAGCTGAAAAAACCCTGGATCTGAAGAAATATGTGTGTGTCTGCGTCTACCTGAGCCAATGTGTAAATTTATTTTAAAAGTAATGGAATCACGACAGCAACGGAGATGTGAAGCTGCACATGAATACTGTGATCAGGCCTCATTTACATGCACATTGGCATCCAGTTTGACAGAAATGTTAGGACTCCATACAAATGACTCTTACTGCACGGGAAATTAATGTCACTTTTTCTTGATCTTATCTCTGAAGTCCTTGTGGAACACTCAAAAGTTAGGTGCAATAATGGAGAATACAGTTTAAATGTAGTCTCCACAAACAAAGCTTCTAAGCCTCCAGACATAACATTTATTTTGCCTGATTATTGCAAGCTGAAGAAACATATAACATGGTTACTGGGATGTCAAAATGCTAAAGTGGGACGTGTTAAATTAGTATTTAAAAGAAAAGAAAGTTAATTTTGTAGCCAACATGGTAAAACCTGTAAATAGGGTACCATTGTTTTGTTATTTGACAATAGCAAAACTAGATCATAGTAAAAAAAAAAAAAAACAAGAAGAAAAACAACAACTTCCTATTAATCTGAGTACAGACAGTTTATTAATAATGAAACTTTTTTAAAGATTTGCTCATTTCCTTTTTTTAAAATGTAGAGTAGCTTGGCGTAATCTTGAGTAAAGAGTGTCTTACCTGCAGTGGGCAGTGATCACAGTTATCTCAGTTTTGAGAATTGGGAAACATTTCTTCCTGCTACAGTATTAAGAAATTCATGAGTGAGAAGAATTTTTCACAAACGTGTTCACTGCGACCAAAGTCAAATTCCTTGCCTGTTCAGCCAATCATGGCCAATTAAAGAGGACTCTGATTCAGAATCTGATTATAGTTAATCTGATTTGCCATGAAATAAATTCAGCTGTTCTAGTAAGACTTATTCTGATAGTTACTGATGAATTACTGCTTCTTTTCAGCTGTAGATAAGCAACTGCTCCAATAAACTATGCCATAATGGCTGATGTCACAGAAACCAAAAAGGTCTCCTCAGCAGGCAGAGTCTGCTCTGCAACTTCCTGTGAAGAAAGTGTTGTGATGTCAGTCCAGTTTATTGTTCAGGTGAACATTTAAAAAAAATTAAAAGAGTCCACCTGCAGCTCCTTGGACCACCCTGCACTGAACAGGAGATGGTTCCACAGACACCAATCCACATAGTCCTGTGTTAACTGTGTCCACTCCAAATCGCCCTCGCCTATGAGGAGGATGAGTATGGTAGAGTCGAGTCATCAAAGAACTTTTGTAGATGGCAGCCTGAGGAGTTGATGGAAAAATCTGCAGTGCGGAGGGTGAACCAGAACAGTGTCCACATACCATCCTGTTCAGACGCAACCCTGTGTCCTCACATACGGCGGTTGACTAGTGAGGTAGTCCAGTATCCACTGGGACAGCTGGTGATCCACTCCTGGCAGCTTCAGCTTGTCCCTCAGAAGTCAAGGCTGGATGGTATTAAATGCACTGGAGAAATCAAAGAACATGATTCTCTGAGGTCTTCCAGGCTTCTGCGGGTGCGTTAAAGGTTGGTGCAGGATGTAGCTGATGACATTATCCACCCCAATGCCAGGCCGGTGGGCAAACTGGTGCGGATCCACCAAAGACCTCCCCAGGGATGAAAATGGTTTAGGACCAACCTCCTGAGGGTCTTCATTTGAAGCAGCTACTGAGGTCCCTCGGCTGTGTGGTCTCTGGCACCGGTACCACAGGGGAGTCCTTCCACATCATTCCCCATCTTCAGGAACATGTGTCCCATGATGTCTCACAGTTGATCTGCGCAGCACCTCAGGAGCCTGGAGCTGCTGCTGTCCTAACATGCAGCCTTTTGCACCTTGATCTTTTGCAGCCTGTTCCTCTCCTGAAGTGTTGAAAGGGACAGGATGGTGGTGGGGAGGGTGGGGAGGGCTGTGCGATGGAGTCCTCTAAAAACAGAGGAGGTGGGTGAAGGCTAAGAGCTGAAAGGAGTAAAGTTTGGGGAAGAGAAGTAGGCAGTCATCAAAGATGAGGGAGGTTGCAGCAGGGGAGGCTGGGCAGGAGGAGCAGTGAGTGATAAAGTTCAGATCATTCACCCACTCTAAAGCTCCTACTGCCTTGGAGTTTGGTTTGTGAACCAAAACTGTTCTCGGGCTCCTCCAAACCCCAGTGCTGTTGTTCTGCTGCAGCTGGTCCTTCATCTTCTTCCTGTAGATGTTTTTTTTTCTGTCCCTGATCTTCCTTCTTAGGTCCTTCTGCATAGCTCTTTGCCCCCCAAAGGGTTTACACACAGGCTAGAGAGGAACTAGGTTGCGCTCAGGCTGCTTATTATTGATAAGAACTTAGTTAAATGTGTAAGCTAACACACTACGAGGTAGCACGTATGTACAGCATATTTGTGTGAGACGTGCACTTTTTTACTTGTGTGATGGAAGAGAAACGAGTTAAGCAGCATTCAGAACATCCTTAATTACACTAAGCAGAGGTAGTCCTACTAACCTGTGACATAAACAGTGCTTCAGGGCAGAGTAGGAGAAGAAACCGCACATAAACATGCACACACTGACTGTGCCATGTGTCCCTGGTGGAGGCTAATGAAACAAACTAATTAGTAGGCAAAGTGGGGTGACACAAAGGCAGGTGATTACATTTGATTGTGATCAGTAATGCAAACAAACGTAACATTAGCTAGACATGTTATGTCTAGACCTTACGCCTTTTTGTGGGGTAGACAAATATTTGCAAGTACTGATTAAGAACAAGTTTTAAAAACACTGTGCAGTCAGAATACAAATAAAAACTTGGAAAACCGGTAAGTTACTCAGACACAAACTGACTTTATGTAGTGCGGAAACTTGACAAAATCCTATTACTAATAGGGGAGTTTTAATGTCATGTTGTTTTGCATAGCTTAAACTACTGTTACGATCACATAACTTTTGACTGCGATGTGTAAGCTGTCTCCCCAGGCCTGACTTAAATGGCATGTCCCTCAGCACCTCAGTACAGCCAAAAATGTCACAATCCTCAAATACCAAACTCTGAATGGCCTTGATGAAATCCCTATGTAGCAGAGCCATTATACAGTTCAGCCCTCCCTGGCTCCCGCTGCACTGAAGCAGACATCTCTCTCTCTCTCTCTCTCTCTCTCTTTCTTTTTCTCTCTCCGTCTCCCATTGGAACAGACACGCAGGAGCCAGTAGTCATGGTAACTCCATTCTGGGTAAACTTAAGGATGCGTATGTGCATACACACTGTGTTTTTAAATAAATACTTCATAGATGGGACTGAATGGGCTTTGTGACAGTGGTGGCTGGTTAGCTGTTTAAAGAGCGAGTAGTTTGTTTAGCAAGCATGATGACTAACTCCAGTTGCATTTACGATAAAGAACGTGTGCGTGTGTGTTTCAGACTGTGTGAGTCTAAGATTAAAACATCCACCATTTGTCAGATTATATTTTGCCATGCCACGTCATACATCTTAATGAGCAACAAATGGCAAATTACCCTCAGTAAAGAATCCTTCTGGTAATGTCTTCTCATTACAAGAAAACAAACATTTGTGCCGTTTATGTTGGATATTCTTTTGTAAATTTATTTCATTAGGAAAGGTTGCCAGCTGCACTGTGGCTCTGGTCGTTGGAACTGATGCATCACAGCTAGAAGGTCCTGAATATGACTCTCAGCAGGGGCCTTTCTAGTTGAAAATGTTATATTCTTCATCTGGATGCAAGGGCTTTCTCTTGCTTCTCTAGTTTTCCTCTTCAGTCTCAAATTGTGATTGTGAATTTGACTGGTGCCAAGAAATAGTCTTAGATATGAGTGCACACAAGCTCAAGGATTTATCTTCGGAATCTTTGGAGTAGACATGTTCAGGGCGTACCTTGCCTCCCACTCAGCTGCCATTATTCACTTCTTGCAATAAACCTTTTAAAACAAAGCTCTGTGTCCGGCTCAATATCGGGTTTTTCCAGCAGTAAGCATTACTGCTATCTTTTTTTTTTTTTTCTCATGTAAGTCACTGTTCCAAGGTTGTGGTTCCTTTACACACTGATTTCACAATGAATGGCAGTGATAATGCCTGCCTATTTGATCCTTCTCTTACATATAAGCTGTAGCTGCTCTTTGGACTTTTTTGTGGGGTATTTAGCTGACCAGTTGTATTTTTAAAACAGAGTGTAAGAAATGTGTATAGAGTAATGTAAATCTACATGTCTAGCTACCAAAAATAAATGGACTGCCTTCACAGAACCATTTAAATAAATGTACTTAATGCTTTCAGATTTATTTAATTATTAGTAACCGATAACTAATAGCACAGCACGTATGAACAATGGAGCAAGAAGAGAAACCGGTCCGCCTGAAAATGTGGGGCTTGCGTTTCTTTCAAGTAAACTCTGGTGTGGATCGCTTAGAGTGGGGATGCCCACAGATTATTAAGGGTTATCAATCAAAGGGAGTGACCCAAAGCAAGGAAGTGACATGAGATATGATATGACTGAAACTTTTTAACTCTGACTCGGTGTCTGTGTAGCAACTTTAACACCTTGTTCTCGCTCTCTCTCTTGCACTCTTTCTGATTTCCTTCTGTACTGCCACATTTACCTCCTATACACAGAACCACATTCTGGACTGGTCGCAGCCTAAAACAACCAGGTTTAACTGCTTGCCACTGTCCAGGCCGATTGGTTAGTATCAAAGGATGCAAAAGTGAACCAAACCAAATTAAAATGTTCACCATTTCCTGCTCAACCAAACTGAAGCATTTAACTGACACAGGTGATCACTGCCTCCATGCAGGAAGGGACGAATGACACAAGCATGTGTCTCTATCTATGGATTCAACTCTATTCAAAACTCCCCACAATAACAGCAATACAGGAATGGCTTGCCATCATTGTAGGCATCAGTTAAAAGACCCACTTGGTTGTTTTTAATTAGCAGAGAGCAAAGATTTCCTGCTTCCGGTGATACGGCAGTACAAGTGCCGAATGGATAAAAGGCTCGGCAATCGATCGCATCATAGTTCCTGCACTTTGCCACGCCTGATAGTCTGACAATGCAGGTAAGTACACCACCAGGAATTTAAAAATACCACTGCACACTAAAAGATGTTACAAGGAGCGCCAAGTTAGAAGTAAGGCTTGAATCTTTTATCTATTAACAGAGCAAAAAAATTTTACAAGGAGCACCAGGTGAGAGGTAAGGCTTGAATCTTGTATCTATTTACAGAGCACTCTCAAACAGGATTGTTCATTTTAAAGTAAAGCAAGAAGCGCAAACATTCCATTTACTGTATGTAAAATATTCTGAGCTTTCACGTGGCAAAGATGGTTTGTTTTCCTCTACTTTGACACTTATTTTGACTTTGAAAAAAAGAGCAAAACATTTTGTTTGTGTTGTTTTTTTCTGTACTGCCAAAGCCATACTGAACCGTGGCCATCTTTACTGTCACTGCAACATACAGTCCAAAGAAATTTGTCCTCTGCATTTAACCCATTCCTTAGGGAGCAGTGGGCTGCCACTGTGCAGCGCCCGGGGAGCATCCTGGGCCTAAGGGTCTTGCTCAGGGACCCAGAGTAAAAATAACAGTTTAACAATTTTGTTGATGTCCAGGTGTTTTATAGAGACTCATATGTACCCTCTTGTATGGTTTCAGTGCAGAATAGCAGCGTTTCCTTCCTGTGAGAGAACATACATGAATAATGATGCAACAGCCATGCACGGAAAATGTTTTGAAGTGAGAAGGTTTTGGGCTACAGGTTACTGGTGTAATGAAAAACTATTTCAATCAGGACTGCAATGATAACATATGGTGAGTTGGATGGGTGTTGTGAATATTTTTGACTGGTTTTGAATGCAATCGGTAAGGGCATTGTGTGTAAATACTCTCCATTTATTACATCAAACTCACCAACATGGATGTTTGTTGAACATGTACCCTGTAGGGAAGTGACATTAATAGCTCATTACATGGAGGCTTTAACAGCCAATTGTTACCTCTTTTTTCTACACTACCCCTCCTCTGTGTTTATGCAAACTAATGGAACCTGGGGCTCAAATTGTATTTACATGTTATTATGTAAATTACAATAAGCACCTTGAACCTTGAGTACTGGGTTCACAAGGATGAGACTAGGCAAGATTTTAGTAGTATTTTTTTTTTATACAGTTTTGTAAAAACTTTACAAATCCCAAATGTTTGTATTACTGCAGAGTAATCCAAACCCTGTTTAGACTCTAACCCATACATTGAAGTTGTCTTTGTCTCAATCTAAGGAGCTAAAAATGGTCCAAAAATGAAATACATAAAAGCCTTGAAAATGTTGCAACGTCACATAAAGTACCAACCGGCCATCTTTAAAGATGTACAAAGAGTGTAACTATGGCAACACATCCACTAGCATCTGAGTAAGAAAATGTTAAAAACAGTTGTTACAGGAACATAGTGGTTTTCAATGACAATTGGACATTTAATCAATGTAGTAGAACCATACCAGATGCCAGAGAGCAAATGTCCAAATTATGAGTTCTTAGTCTACCAGACATCCCATTGATTGATATGGACAATAGTCAGTGGGGCACACAACCAGTTTACATCTAGTTGGGTAACAAAATGTGCCACACACAGTTAACCACAAGCAATATGACTGACACTATAAGAATTTGTCCTTTTTGGTGTAACTCAACAAGAAATACAGACCACAAGCTTTTTAATTAAAAAAATACAACTCCTCTGCAATATACACTCCAGTAAGCTTGAATTCAACATGTATAAAGCCTGCCCACAAGGATAATTTTGGCAGTTAGTGTGTAGGCTATAGCACATTTTTACAAATAGTTTAGGTTTTGAAAATACATGACCCGTGTTATCAGTAGAATAGGACCTAGATCTAACTAATGGGCCGGCCTGGTGAGTTCTAAAAAAAAAAAATTGTTATCCACTCTTCTTTCAGGAAAAGCGCAACTAAGACGTTATTGATCTGAGATAATATTGGCAGACCGGGACAAGGTGTGGTGTTAAGTCGCATAAAAAAATCCTCCCTTCCTATTGTGACAATAAGGTAGTTTTCAGCTTAATAATTCCCATGTCGACTCAATGAAATGATAAACATCTTTGACTGTCACAGTCTCCAGGAGCTTAGAAATTTAGCAAGCATTTAGCACTTTGGGATTTGTATAAATATAAAGTGCATTACAAATCCAATGTATTATTATTATTATTATTATTATTATTATTATTATTATTATTATTATTATTATTATTATTATTATTATTATTATTAACCTTTGTGGAATCACTCCAGCAGCTTCGCCAAGTTATCACTCTGTCCTGTATGTCCTACTGAGCAGCAGACATGAAGTTTGCATAACTTACTAGTGCAAAGACCCTATAAAGGATTAATGATGGATGCTTCTATGATGCTTTAGTAACTGAGCGCTGACAGACGGACAAGGGAGTATTAGTTGAGTCCACTTTGTCGACATAACAGACCAACTTAAAAACTGCTGCCTTCTGTCATTCAAAATAAAGAGTAAAACTCAGTGTGTGACGCCTGACGCTAAAATATTTACCTTTGTATTAATGGCTTACACTTACTTTATCAGATAAATACAGGTTGATAGCAAGAAAACTGCTTTTTGAGAAATATGGCCAAAATCTTACTGTTGTAACAAGATCTCAAGTCACCACGGCTGGTTATATAAAACAATTGTAGACTACATACAAATCAGTCCAGGGTCAGCTCTTGATATTTTTGGGGGGTTGTGGCTCTTTCTGCCTGCTGATAGTAGCTAGAGAGTAAGCAGGAACATAAGGAGACGAGGCAATGAGCCCAGACAGAATTCAAGCACAGGACAGCTGTATGGAGGACCTGGTGCCCTAGCACATGGTGTGCCAAGCTCAACCAGATGAACCGAGCGCCTCCCCAACTGTGATATTATTTCCACCGAGTTCTAAATTATCGCTGTTTTCATCAAGAACTCTTCACACTTGTATACATATGCCTAGGTTCTGCTTTCACAGCACTAACACATTGCAATGCAAATGCCAAAGCAGGAGCTGATAAGATAAAAAGCCGAGGTAGAGATGAACAGCACATCTGATGAAATCCCATTCACACACTACTCTATTGACAAGGTCATTAAAACACAGCTTTACCTCCATCCTCAAGATTAGCAGCTGGGATTCAGTAGAACCGCCCTTCACTGTATTTTTCTAAAGACGATGTGGGCTGCAGCTTAACATCCCTCAGAAAAGGAAAACGAAGGTTGTAAAGTTGCTCAGTAAGCTGTCAGCGCACACTGTTACAGAAGTTGTTTACCAGCCAAGGACGCTTAACTCAGCCAACAATAACCTCAGAAGGACAAACCAGGCAAAGAAAAAAAAACTAAAGACACTTCAAATCTAGTTTCTACTTCTAAACTGCTCTAATCTCAGTTCACAGATTCACATTATAAAGTTTTCTTGTTAGTGAAAAACATGAGGTTGTGTGAGTGGCAGTCACACAGAGAGCTGGACAAAAACAATTTTTTTTAATCCCTCTAAAACTTTCTTTTGGGTTACTGCACACATTATCTGTAAGTATGTTATTTTATCTTTTCATGGGACAACACTGAAGATATGACACTTTGATACAATGTAAAGAAGTCAGTGTACAGCTTGTATATCAGTGCAAATTTGCTGTTCCCTCAAAATAACTCAACACACAGCCATTAAAGTCTAAACCACTGACCATAAAAGGGAGTATACCTCCCAAAATGTGCCCAAAGTGTCAATATTTCTTTTGGCCATCATTATTTTCCATTATTGCCTGAAGTCTCTTGCGTCTGGAGTTAGCCTAGAGCCTCAAAGGTTGCCAGTGGAATCGTCGCAGCTGGTGGGTGTCAAGGGACCTTGAGTTCGTCCACCTTCCTTTTGAGGGTGCCCCAAAGACGCTCAATATGATTTAGGTCCGGAGACATTCTTGGCCAGTCCAGCACCTTTACCCTCAGTTTCTTCAAGTCAGAGTTAGTCTTGAGGGTAATTCTGGGATCAATATTGTGTGGAAATACTGCCCTTGCAGCCCACTTTCCGAAGGGAAGGGATCATGATCTGTGCCAGTATGTCACAGCGGGTATTTTCCCTCAATGAGCTGTATCTCCCCACAGCCAGCAGCTCTCATGCAGCTTCAAAACTTTACATCCTAGGCTTTGTGCTCCTCAACTGGCTGCCACCCCACATGCTTGACACCATCTGAACCAAATGGGTTTATCTTGGTCTCATCCAACCACAGGACATGGTTGCAGTAACCCATCGCCTTAGTCTGTTTGTCTTTGGCGGACTATTTGTGTGCTTTCTTGTGCTATATCTCTAGACAAGGCTTCCTTGAGGGACGACAGCCGTGCAGACCAGTTTGATGCAGTGTGCGGTGAATGGTCTGAGCACCAACAGTCTGACCCGCCCATCCTTTCAACCTCTGCAGCGACGCTGACAGCACTCATACGCCTGTCTTCTAAAGACAACCTCTGGATACGATGCTGAACACGTGCCCTCAGCTACTTTGGTTTACCATGGTGAAGCTTTTTCTCAGAGGGACCTGTCCTGTTAAACCGCTGTCTGGTCTTGGCCACCATGCTGCTGCAGCTCAATGTCAGGGTAAACTTTATGTAGCCTGAACCATATTTATGTGAAGCAATTACTCTTTTTTTTCAGATGCTCGTAGAGCTCTTTTGCTTGAGGTGCCATGTTGATCAATGTGAACGTGTGTGCGGGAGATAACACCAAAGTTAACACACCTGCTTCCTATTCACACCTGAGGCTTTGGAACACTAACAACTCACAGGACACCAGGGAGGGAAAATGGCTGATTGGGCACAATTTGGACACTTTCACTAGAGGATGTACTCGCTTTTATTTCCAGTGGTTAAGACATTAAAGACTGTGTTGAGTTATTTTTGAGGGGACAGCAAATTTACAGTTATACAAAACTGTATACTGATCACTTTACATTGTATCAACGTATCATATATTCAGTGTTGTGCCATGAAAAAGATAGCATCAATTATTTACAAAAATGTGAGGGGTGTACTCGTATTTGTGAGATACTGTACTTTTGAAAAAGAAGACAAGGGGGAAAGAGAAGGAAAGAGCTGTGAAAGAGTTGAAAGACAGATTGAGAGAGAGGAAGAGTGAGTCCATTGAAGCCCAATAGCTTTCTGATCCTCTGCATACTGAACGTTGATTCAATTATTATGCATAATAGCTGAAGCAACTGGGAAAATCTACTGTAGGCTCACAAGAAGGGACTTAGTACACACATAGTGGAGCTAATAATGACTACCATCTTTAAGCTGTTTGATGTCAAAGCTTTGTTAGGCTCACTGCCTGGAGATGAAACAAAGCACTCAGCTGGACTGCATACAGATAGATACACACGCTCACACTCTCTGAGCTAAAAGTGCACATGCTGTGCAATGTTTGCATCCATTATTAAGGTTGCAAACCATCTTGGCTACAGAAGAAAACCAATCCTGAGATCTCTGTTAACTTCAGCAGTGCACTTGCTATCAAAAAGTGGACTCCGCAGCAAACCTCAGTTTAGAAAGTGGAAGTTTTTCTGGGCGCCTACCTTGGGTGAGCGTTCCCATGAGGAAGCGGTAGAAATAGCGAGCCACCTTGGTGAGCTGCCTCTTGCACCTTTTCCTGCACTGGCTCATCCTGGTGCAGCAGTGGATGTGTTTGTGATGATAGGGTAATCACCGGCGGTGTTAGTCGGCTGATCTGTCCAGGGAAGCGAGCTCCCGGGGTAGGAGAGGAGGAACGGAGGGAGCGTTAATGTGAGTGTGAGGAAGTCTGATTGCCGCTGCTTCTCTCCCTTCTCCTCACTCACCCCTTCTCTTTCTTCTCAGTGTTGTCTTCTCCCACCCCCCTTTTCCTTCTCTTGGTTCTTCTCTCCACCTGTAGGGCGCTCACTGTCAATCAGCAGGCAGTGCTCTGTCTCCTCCCCATCACGTTCTGAAAAGCCCTCTCCTGGCCTCTCATTGGCTGGCAACGGAGTGTGGCAGAAAATTACGGACCGGCACACAAAACAGAGACGGTGTGTGTGTGTGTGGGTGGGTGTGTGTGACGAATACTACGAAGAGGCCGACTTGAGTGGCAGGTGGTGGTTTTTCTCCTGCTCCATGCTTCACACATTTTTTTAATGCTGTTCTCTTCTATTTTTCCTTCCACTCGTGGCTCATAAAGAAGACAGCATGCGAGACAGTGTGTGTATATTTGAGCCGGCAGGAGGTTGAGTAAAGTGACAGATTGAAAGGGGGGGAAAAAAGCAAACCCATTAATTTGCATCACACAGCATCCCCCTATGTCTGTCTGCTTGCTCATTACTTGTATTCATAACACATAGAGGAAAATTCAGTTGAAAGGACGAGCAGAAGATGAAAGTGAAGAAACATGAAGATGCAGGTATCTTGGTGGAGGTGGGGCAAAAAGGGAAGCACAGTGGGGAAAAGAAGGCTCGAAAATGTGAATGTTTTTCATGGCAAATATCTATTTCTAATATTCATTTAAATAAAATTTACACAAGATGTCAAGCAATTCAGATATACAGAGAAATCAAAACGGGTAAGCCCAAATATTTTATGATAAAGTGGTATAACATGGAGAATAAATATGGACCCGATGAAGAAAAGAAAGTTCAAAAATTGATGGCCTCATAAATAACAAATAAGACGAGACACATATAGCAGAAGGTAAACATTTGAGACTAGTCGCGTGTAAGTTCATCAGTTTATATGAGCATCAGTTATGTGTGTCTGTTTGGGTGAAAGTGTTTATATTTCTGTGAACACTCTCCAGAGGCCATTGTCCTTGATGTTATCAGCCGGCCAATAGTTCAGAAAGCATCCAAAGCTGTCAGCGGGGGAGGAGGGAGCGGGGGAGAGTTCTGAGCTCGTTCCTAATAACAAACCAGGAATGACTAGATAGGGAAGGCATAGACCAAATATGTTATTTGTTATGAGACAAGCTGCACTAACTTTCCTGTCAGCTTTAAGTCTTTTGCTGGATCCAAATGGTAAATACAATTTTCCAAATTGTTGGGCTTTTCCGCGCTTCACTTCCAGATTTTATCCCATCACCCCTTTGAGTTCAACCACCGAAGCCAGTCTGCGTACCAGCACATCCAGCTTTTCAGCTCTGCTCCTCCACCTTCCAGAACTGTCCGTTCACCGCCTTAGTGGGCACGTCATATGCAGCCGGCAGCCTGATCAAGGCCAAATGGCTACCGACATCCGCTGTATTTGCTGATATATCAAAAATCCACCAAATCCAATAAGTAGAAATCCAAGTATCCTGAATCCAAACATGCAAACGTTTTAAACGTTCAGGAATGACAAAGTCAAAAGAATATAGGGTGTATCCTAGAAAATGAGTCAAATCAGGACCGGACGGGTCCCCCTTTTGTTGCCTACCCGGGGGGAGGGGGGGTGAAAGCTGGAAAGGACAGAAAAACACAACCGACCTCGAAGAGAGACAGAACAGAAAAACACTGTCCTAGGAACGTCTAAATCTGTTTGTTACAAAACATACTGATGGCTATAGCCGTATCTCTAAATTTCTGAATGTTACAGTCAGTCAGAACCACTGCAGCTATAATCTGGAAGTAAAAAAACATGATTTTTATCACAAAACATACATGATAAGGAGACCCTTGCAAGATTAATTGTAGAGGTGTCAAAAATAATAGAGAGTAAAAGAACCAATGACCACAGTGTGAGACCTTCAGAATCACCGGAATCTAGCAGGTAAACTTTTCCATTAAAACAATAAGCAATGCACTCAGTCGCCATATTCCCCATACATACTAGTTGTGAAAAACTCCACTGCTGACGAAAAACATGTTGAAGGTGGTTGCAGCACAACATTTGGTCCAGCCAATTAAATATTGGTCTGCTCAGATAGACCAGAATTGAACTTGCTGGACACATCCATGTTTGGTGGAGGAATTGAACAGTACATCTCTTCAAAAACATCATACCGACAGTGAAATGTTGGTATGGTGGGAAAACCCTAGATATAAGCAGTTTATCAGTATATGGTACCACTAGGGTTCGCATAATTAAAGGTTGAAGGAAAAATTAAAGCTAAAATTACTGGTGCATTCTTGATATTGTGCATTCAATCTGAATATGAAATGAGACGGGGTTGTAAAGCAACAAAATGATCCATGGAGACTCTTGATTGGTTTAAGAGATAGAAAATGAAGCTGCTAGAACGACCCAGTGAACCATCTGACTTGAAGCAATGGAAAATCTGAGAGAAATGAAGAGCAGAGTGTGTAGAAGATCCCCAGGATCCTCAAGTCTTGTAAACAGCTTATGTGGAAGAATGGGTGAAAATCCCACCAGAGCAATGTATGAGACTAGCTTCTTCAAACGGGAGATGTCTTAACGCTGTTGTGACCATTAAAAAAAACACTTTTTCTACTAAGCATTTATTGCATTTCAGTAAGAGTGTTCAATGCACATCTCCTGTGGCATCCCCCCTTATTCAACATAACTTAATTTCAAACCTAATTTGTTTAGATTTCTTTATATGCCTGAATACTTTGGGGTTTTACTGGCACTGGGTGCGGATTTTATTTGAGTTGCCTAATAAGAAATGTAATTACTTACAATATTGACATGCCTTATAGTTATTTCCCATGCTGTACAAAATTAAGATATTCAATCCATTCTCCAGTGTGGTAAACCTGAATTTAAAAAAAAAAAAACTTGAAGGAAAGGAAGATCGTGGTACAAATGGCAGCTCTCAGTGACAGTTGACAGGTTATGCTGCAACTCGTTGAAAACAGGAGCTTTTACATCTTATGGGAGTGAGAAAGAAAGGCGTTTATGTAAAACCTCTCTGTCTTATCATTCTGCATGCAGTCTCTGAACACCGTCAGAGTCACTAAACAGTCAAGCACGCTTACCTTGTTTTCCCTGCTGTCACATTTTTATTGTTTTTCCCTCAACAACTCGCCTCTCAACTGCTGCCACTCCACCTTTATCCTCTCTCCTTCTCCCTGATGTCGAATTAGAAGTGATTACTGTTACCACAGCAACCCCAGACCCAATGGAATTTTCTGGTAGGCAGACCAGAACGCGTAAACACACAAAAACACGCAGACAAGCCCCCCCACAAACAATAAACGTGCACACCTGGCTCCTCTGCCAGAAACAGAACGCTCGCCTTCGCTATAAGCGGCCGCGTTGTCATTCAGGAGTCACAGAGCGAGGTCAAACTTCAGGCAATCACCTAACAGAGAGGAAACCAAACACAACCAGACACAATAAAGAGCTGATTTGACCAAAGGTGACACAGAAGAAGCTGGTCGCTGTGATCTGAGTCAAGAGGCCGAAGAGCATATTGGAGAGCAGATGGTAAATGTTTTCTTACAAATGACTGAAGCTGGAGCAATCTGGAGTGCAGAATTTCCATCTTCACACGGCATCGTTCTGTCTTTAGTGTCAAAATCCCTTCAGCCAACTGACATTGTTGTTCAGCTCTCATTACGTTATTATTAGAAGCGCCAATAGGACGTTACAGAAAGGAGAGGGTGTAAAGGTTAAGTAAACTACCACAGCTATGTTCATGAACTTGAAGACTGCAGCATAAGGTGGGTTATGTGCCATTCGTGGCAGAAAGAAGATCAGACTGCTTTATCTTACCCTGGGTATGAGGTTGCATGAAACAACTGGTACATTAAATGTCTCACTGAAAAGAAGCAATAACATATTTCAGGGAATTCACTTTGCAAACGTCTGAAATTGGGAAAAGTAATAAAAAGTTAGTAAATATCTGAAGAACTAAGCTTAAATTATGCTAAGATGTTTTTTGCACTTTTTTCTTAAAAGGTTTATTTCCATGACGTTGATAATTATATTCATGTAAAATCGTTGTTTATATTCAGATAATACTAAAAACGGGGGGAAAAAATAACTATTTAAATATGCATCAAGGCTGAACTACGAAAACATCGGAATTATAGACAATGAAGTAAATTAAAAAATAAATATTTATACAGCACCCTCCACGCTAACTAATACTCCTAGTAAAGATAAATAAAAAGCCATAAAATAAAGTTATATTTTTGCAGAATAAACTACATTGGATTTTTTGAACTACAACCTTTAATTTGAGTTGATTTATTTAGTAGTGGAAAAAAACCCATGTAAAGAAAAAAAAACAGACATTTCAGGGTCATGTAGCTTTTGCAGCTGATTGTATTTAGCAGAATGATGGGTGTAATGGATGCTGATCTAGAAACTATGTAAAAATGAGTGATGATAGATCCATCTCTGTGTATGCTCCAAGTGAAATGCTAGTGGAAAAAATACTATTTCTATACTGTTGTATTAACAGTAGAGGTACCAATACCTATGACACTGGTGACTTTGTTGTAAACAAAATTAACAAGGAATATTTTCATCACTGTACCCTAAATAAGTGTCTGAATTTGCTCCTTTTTTTCAGTGTGAGACTATGTGACAAAAGATGACTTGACACAGGCTTTTATCAGAGGTGGCATAAGTGTGATAGGCACTGTAAGAGTCAAACAAACAAAGCTACCTCTAAAATTATAAATTAAATTTTTTTTTAAGATTATTTTTTTTTTTTTTAAAGTAAAAAAAAAAAAAGTCTGAAAAGCTCCTAAATCCAGTTTGGTTCAAACTCATTTCTGACTTTAGGGAAAGAAGAAATCCTTCAACTAGAAGTAAAAGCTAATTTTTGAAACGTTTTTTTATTTTTTCCATGAAGAGAATATACAGTTCCAGAGAAAGGTCTTTAAACGTGACAGCGAGGAAACTGGTTAAGCAAGAGATAAAAAGACCAAGTTACATTGATGATCATTTAAGGAAATAAACTTACCAGCAGATATCAGGGAAATCTAAAAAATTATTAATGTCAAACATGCAGGAAACATTGTTAAAGAACATCAACCAAGAACAAAAGCTAAATAATGAATGCTTTTAAAGTGCGAGATTAAAATTGAAAGAATGAGCAAAAATTTACTGGTGAGGAAAAAGAATATATATATATATATATATAAAAAATTCAAAACACTAGAAGCGTCATTTTTATCCAGTAGGAAGCAACAAATGCCTGCTTGAGCATTTCAAACATATTGTTTTAATTAATTGGCTCTTTAAAAAAATAAAAAAAGCATCAGTTTTCTCAGGCACTCATCAGCGGGAAGCTTTAGGGTCAGTTTAATACGTTTTCTCCAGCAACAACAAATAACAAGCTTATTATTCCAAGTCTTATTTATCCAATGAGGATAGGCTTGGAGGTTTCATCTCATTTGTGAGCTTGAAATGAAATCAGACAAGGTGTTTAATGATATGTCTGTAAAAACCCTAGGTATGTTAACCAAGCTCTTTGATTTAAAAAACTGTTTAAAGGAATGCCTGCCGGGCCTTTTTTGTTTAAAGCACAGCTGTGTTGGTGTGAAACAGCACAGCGTGAGAGATAGCAATTGAGAAAAGCTATAAAAAGTGCAGGGCAGTAAAATGGTAATCAGGGACCTTTTTGGTGTTATCCTAATTGGTTATGGGGAGCTAAAAGACTTTTAATCAGACAAAAGTTTCTGTGATTGGGCATAAATTCATGACCATCGAGAGGGGGAGTGAATAACACTGATTATCTTTGGACCATAACATCTATTAGTCGGTGGGATGTACAATAGAAACACGATATCATGACATTAGCATAGGGAGTATAAAAAGACAACCTTTTTCTCATTGTCTGAAATCTAATTAAATTTTTCCTGCTTAAGGTCGCTTCTAATTGCCTAAATAATTTTTGATTTGTTGGAATAAGGAGCGAGATCATTTTCAGGGAACATTTTGTCCTCAAATTTGGTGTTTTAAAAGAGGATAAAAAGTGGGAACTAAGTGAAATTGGGTCAGACCCTCTTCAAAACTGCAGCTCTTGTGGTGTGTTGCCGGCCTGCAGTGGTCAGCATCTGGGGTCCAAGGAAAGAACAGTGGTGCGCTTCTCTGCTTGCTCCAACACTTTCTCCCTTTGATCCCTGTTTGCTTTCTTTCCTCGACTCTGAACTTATCTCTCAGCCAAAAGCTACTTAAGTTGTTTTTTTTCTTACAATCATTTTTGACAGGACAAGATGATGTTAGCAGCAGCTGCATTTTTCATGGCAACACAAACTCATCAATAAATGATACCTTAATTTTTTCCACTGATGACCATGACAAACTGCTCCAGAAAATAGCTGTGATGGACGTAAAAATTCATCGGCTTAAAGTCAACATAGAGCTAAATGCTATATGTAAATGAAGCAACCCTATCAATGATTCAAAAGAGCCAAAAACCACCAGAAAGCAGAATGCTGATGCAAATGCAAAAAGAAAAACAAACAAAAAAAGCCAAAGGAGTCCCTACCTTCAGATCTGGGAAGATGGCTAACAGGAAGAACCATGCACCTGGATCAGTGGTTTCAAACTCAAATCCTCGAGAGCCGGAGTACTTTTAGCAATGTTCCCTACCCTACACACCTGAAACAAATGGCTAAACTAGCTCACTAGCATGCAGTCAAGCTCTGCAGAGCTCTGCTAATGAGCTACTATTGGAGTATGGTGTGTTGAAGCAGAGACGCATGCAAAAGTTGCAGGACGCCGGCCCTCGGGGACTGGAGTTTTAGACCACTGACCTAGATAAACCAGCTTGGCCAGCATTGCAGAGAAATGTCTCTTCATCCCAAGCACCAAGAAGAAAACAGCAGCGGATTTTGGTCACAACAAACGATAAGCGCAAAACCAACTGAAAACACAGGAATTTCACTAGAAACATGGTTTGATCCGCTTCTACAATAGTCTGACAGCGCCAGCAGGAAGTACAAACCTAGATTGTGCTCTACACAGTGTTCTCCTGAACAGCTTCAAAAAGTTCCCGCCACCAGGCCAGAGTGGCCGATGGAGCCGTAAATGAAATTATATGCTTTTGCACCAATAAAAAACCCGAAGTACTTAGTTTTGTCCATAATGTGGTATCTAATGTCTCAGAGAAAATAATGGTGATCGTGGTTCCAATCAGCCAAAGAGATACAAGAAGAAAACGATTTTTTAAGGATAGTTCAACCAAAGATCTCAACCAACTTTACTCTTCCACCTCTGCTTTGTCCATTGACTCAGTAAATCAGCAAGTTGATTAGTTCCATGCTAAAAATTCAGGCATCATTGACACCGTTGCTCCCTTTAAAGTGAAGGTTGTCTCTGCAAAGAAGAGGAAGTTTGTTCCACTATTCTGGAGTAATCTTCCAGAAACTGCCAAAATGCTGAAACCCTGACTTCTTTATACACAAGGTAAAAAAAAACTTGTTTTTGACTGTTTTTAAATATAATTAATCTCAGTCTGTAGTGTAACTTTACTTCCCTTTACTATGCCGCTAATAGGTAATGATGTTTCCATCGTGTGAAGCACTTTGAGTTGTCTTGTTGCTGAAACGTTCTATACAAATAAACTCGCCTTGGTTTGAACAGGCAACAGAATCATGGGGTCCAATGGCTCACTGATATTTGTGTTGCCCGAACCAACAGATGAGATACTGCAACTTAAACCGCAGGAGAAATTCAATGCTGGTTCTGAGTTAAAGATGTCCAATTAAATAGCATCAACGATCGCCCCTGTGAGGAACCTGCAGCTTCTATGAACTTTTAAACGCTGCTTGAATCTTAATGCTTGTATCAAAAATGTGTCTTACACTAATTTTATACTTTTGGGCTTGATTCTGGAAGCAGATATGATTTAGGTCTTGAACACTGAGGGAGGCAAAGGATATCTTGCATTGTTCTGCATCTAGTGTTGAGGCTAAAGTGATAAAATGCTTAAAATAAGTGCCATTTAAATACTAACACTCCCAACACATTATACATGATTTATAGAACAGTTAAGCCAGTCTACTACAGATTTTGTAGACCAGTTTCAACAGCATTTACACAACTTATATAACCCAGCACTTACCCAGTAAAACTATTCTAGAATCTAATTCAACACTGTGCAGGCGGTGCGATGATGGGATGCTGGATGCTTAAATCTTAAAGTGAAACTGACAGCGTGACCTACTGTAGATTGATTCAACTAATAAATATCTGCCCACTTTGGGGTACTCACAAAGCTTTAAAATTCCTCCCAGGATGGTTACTTGAATCTTAAATACTTGTAAGTTATAATATGTTTTTATTCAATTAATTGTCCAGTTTTGTGCATTAAGTTTCTTACTTTGTTTTTAATATAGCCTTTTCTTAATTAAACCTAAGGTTTTCTGCCAAACGTAACCGAACAGCCGCTAAAAACTTAAAGGTGAATAGCCACGTTATTTGACTTTTCATTTATCTATATGTCAGTAGCTGGTTGCATACAGTTTTTATGAAAGATTATGACATTCTGCTAGAGTATTAGTTATTATTTTGGCGTTTTACGGTTTGTTTTTGTTTTTATGGTGCCATGTCTGTTTATATCTGGGTGCTGGGGCTATTTTTAATTTCACAAAAAGGACCATCAAAACATTATCAGGTTGGAGGCGTAATATATATATATATATATATATATATATATATATATATATATATATATATATATATATATATATATATATATATATACACCAAGCCTCCATTATTTTATTACATTACATTATTTTAACATGATCAAACGTATTTTTGGTCTTTTTATAAGCATATAATGTGGCTATGTGCCTTTGATATATACTTTTGATGAGACATAAAGGAATCAAATAAACTAGTCAATTAAGTTTTAATGATACAGAAAGACTTGATTTTACTTTAAACCTCCCACTGCCACACAGTGGTGAACAAAGTAAAGCAATCCAAAGTAAAGCAGCAGAATAGAAACTTTAGACATATTTGTGTTCGTGTGGGCAAGAGGAGTGGGCAGACATCAGCTGAACCTGTCTTCTTCCTACAGCCCCTGCCTCCATCATCTTGAGGGGTATGTCTGATTCTGACATGTTATGAAATATTAAGGGGTCCATACTGCATTGCTCAACTCCAACAGCAAATTAGCAACCTTGGAAAGAGCAACAAACGAAGATATACCACAAAGGCAGGGGATGAGGATAACTTACTTTGTTAATTCCTGTAAACTAAACTATGAACAAGAAACTGTTCTCATAAAAGTGTAAAAGGTTATTTCGTGAATGTTTGTATAGAATCATGTAGATTATAGTACGCAGGTGCAGTTTTTGAATAATCATGTCTTCATTTCTGCAATAGCTTGGCAGGTAAGTTATTAATAATTCACTGCAGATACAAACTCATACATTCATTCCCTCTTCTTGCCTCTGTGAAGATAGATAGATAGATAGATAGATAGATAGATAGATAGATAGATAGATAGATAGATAGATAGATAGATAGATAGATAGATAGATAGATAGATAGATAGATAGATAGATAGATAGATAGATAGATAGATAGATAGATAGATAGATAGATAGATAGATAGATAGATAGATAATTAGCTGATTTAAATTCTGAGGTGAAACCAGAAGATTTGAGAGTACAGAAAGGATGATTAATGTAACATGAAGAACGTAATAGTGACTGTAAGAAGATGACTTCTCAAGCTATGATACACACACACACACACACACACACACAGAGGTTGATAACATACCCTGGGATCAAGGTATCAGATCTGGTGGTGAGAAGTGAAGATTTTAGAAAGCAGACTTTATCCTGATAGAATTAAAGAACAAGGAAAAAAAGAGATAGATCATGATTTACATGTCTTGGGTCTTAGAGCGAGTGCAGAACCCCCAGCTAGTTCTAAATCCCTCACACAAAGCTTCCAGTCAGTAAGTAAGATAAACAGCAGGCAGTATTCGAAAATAATACAATAAACTGATTTTGCAGAGTTATTGAGATAAAACTTTTGGTTAGATACAAAAATGCAGTATTTATATCCACTATTCTATTCTGTAGAATGACAACACTAAATCTGAACTGTAGAGTTCCATGTTAGCAACCAAGCAAATCTTTTTTTCCCACCTTTTGCTGATACATTGCTCTATTTCTTGGTACATTACCACCACCTGTTGGTGCTGGATGCTGATGAAGCTTCATTTAAATTGGTCTATTTTCCTACTAGAGAGTTAAAGATGCCACAAAATATGATTCAGTCAGGCACATTTTTATCAAACTTAATCTACCATGATAACACAAGAATTTTTTGCTCTTTTTTTGTTGTTGCAATTGTTAATGTCATTTATTAATTTTTTTTTTTTGTTTTTTTTTATAGAAATGCTTTAAACACCTGACTTTGTGAAGAGTGAAGTTCACACACAGACAATTAGATATTGCCCATTGATCTCCAAGCTTTAACTTTGGAGCTGGGTAGAGTAACTGAAGTACAGTGATAAAATGTGTTGATATATGTGTAAATTACCCTATACATGATCAAAGGGGAGGTTATGTATTAATAAATATCAATGAAAAAGTATATTGTAGCATTTTTTGGATGCAAAATATCAGGACAAATTGTATGTAAGCAATATTTAGTTTCTGGTGGTGCTATATTCCTTAATTTGAATTAAGTCTCACTTTAAAGATTCTAATGTGTGCCCTGTACACTATAAACCTCTTGACATAAGATAAAAACATGTGATTTTTTTCAAAGATAATTACTATAATAACCATTATGCGATGACTTTTGTAATGCATTTACTAAAATAACTTGACAAAAACAAATGTCAGAAAAGTAGGTTTGAACAGGTTTTGGATGCTAATTGAGCAAAACAGGTGCCGCTTATGCTTACCTTCGCTTTGCTGATTTCCATTCATCCTTGAACATCGGTGGTTTAATGAGATCTTTATTATCAACAATAAAATGCATCAGTATCTGTCATCAATGTGAAGTTATTCTTGCAAAGGACTACATTTCAGCATGCAGCCTTGCCTGTTCTGTAATGATTGGGTCTGGGTATTCAGCCAAAACACAGAGTACATTTTAAAAAGTTTATTGAGATAAATGGAGTGGGTGACAGGCAGAAGATGGCAACAAAAACAGAAGATGGTGATGGTGGAAACTGACTGACAGGTGTAAACAGGCTGAGGCCAGGTCATGACAATAAACGGGCGTGAGGAAACAGGAGCTTGAAAGGAGCTTGATGAAATCCACAAACCAAAGAAACAGTTTGAGACCTGACCAGAAAAAGAAACCAAAGGCTCACCAGAGCGGGCAGAGCTAGCAGCAGAACCAAACAGGATCAAAGGGCAGAATGACGAGCACACAGTCACTGGAAAACCTCCATCAGTGAGGGCAGGACATAAGCAGCAACACAGGGTCTGGCAAACTGAGCAAAGGTGAACTGAGAGAAGCATTCAGGCAGTGCAAACGAGACGTTCGGGCAGTGAGTGACTGTGGAGGGCAGGTATAAGTAGGATGGGTAGCAGGTAAGCTGACTGAGATCTAATTATCTGCAGCATGTGGAACTAATCAGGGTGAACTGGGTGGTGGCACAGGGAAGTGGAGTAGAAAATAGAGGGAAACAGTCCAAAGTCCAGAAAAAAATCCCACAAATAAACAAGCCTATATGTGACATGTTCAAGCATTATTAGACTCGAGATATGAAGGGGTGCACTTTAAGATGGAAACAAAAAGACTACTACTTTTTTATCGTTTGGGAGGGGGTTTGTCAGTGTTGTAGTACTCGAGTCCGAGACTAGAACTCCGAGTCATTAGCTAAATTTAGAGACTCGTGACTTGACTTGGACTTGAGCACTGATGACTCGAACTTGGACTCGGACTCCCACATTCAGATCATTTAGACTCGGAAATTCAGAAAAAGACTTGACTTTTTTTATATCATTTGGCTATAAATTTAATATGTCATTAGAATATTATTTGGTTTATGATTTTAATATCTAAATGGCGTACCGCACACGTGACGTCACCATCTTATGAGCAACGCCCCTTGCCGCTAAGGTAGGACAAACGGTGTGAGAGCGCACGTAGCAAAGAGCCATTACACATGCAACAGATACAACGATATGACCGACTTTTCCGCTGTTAAACTTTCACAAAAGGATGTCCAGGCGCCCATTTTACTGGAAGAACTGTGGAACAACATACCAACGTTCAGCTCAAACGATGGATTGAGTGTCGAGGTCTTAGAAAGACTGGAAAACGGGCCGAGTTGATAGAAAGGTAAGTCGATGTTTTCCTCCTGCTCGGCGTTCATGGCGTCATCGGCCGTTTTTTTTCTGTTTGTAGTCACCGTCCAGGAATCGGTATAAATTGTCCGGCCCGCTGATAAATTTAGTCCGGCCCGGTGGCCAAATGCATTATCATCTTCCAACGGCTGTATCTCCTCGCTGCATCGACCGATCTGCACCAGATTTTTTGTGAGTCATGGGGGAACGCTGCCGAACGCGTTTGTGGGAATCGCCCGGTGGATGGGCCAGGAAAATGCGTGACAGCATCTGCGGTGGCGGGCGGCCGGCAGTGCATGAACCCTGCCAGCCGGCCGGAGCCGCGGCGGTGGCCAATAGGCCGGAGTGCGCTTGGCTGCGAGGGCCGATCGACGCCGCTTGCGGCTTTAACATCCTTCATTGCGGCCTATCAGCGTACCTCGAGTCGCTGTTGCGCGTTCCATAACAACAATGTTTAAAAACCATGGTTAGGAGACGTCTTAGACTTGGAAAAAGCGGTAGTTTTACCGAGTAAAACAAAGGGTAACGTACAGCGAAAGAGTGGAGGAAAACGCATATTTGCGTGATATGACGTCACGTTCTAAAATTAGCTCGCTCGCGGAACGCCATTATTAGTGCAATGGAATGTTACTGCTTCATGTCATACATCACACGTCACGGCATGTTCCTACAACGAACTTGGATCAATAGTGACTCGACTCGGACTTGACTCGGATGAATAGTGGACTTGACTCGGATTTTTTTTTTTATGACTTGGACTTGACTCGGACTTGAACACTGGAGACTCGAACCTGGACTCGGACTCGAGGCATAGTGACTTGACTACAACACTGGGGTTTGTAAACTGAATGACGGAGTAAGTGGAAATGATTAATAATGATTGTGAAAATATTACAGCATACTAATCACTAGCTGTTATGTTAATCAGTTCACATCTGCCAGGAGATATGCTTTAAATGTTTTATCCTGTGATTTTGTGCTATTTGTGGTGATGCTAATAAAAGGAACAAAAACTAGTTAAAATTCATTGCATCCTTTTTTTGTTATTGAATATGTCTGTAAGTCATTGGATATTTAAAAAATTCCCACAAATACGAATACGGTACTTCCCTTAAAAAAACAACTTAATCGTCATCAAATTGGCAACATTACTAAAGTGTTGAATTGCAAGTTGTGCAAATCTGCCCCTGAAAACCACACCATAATTAAATTTTATAAAATATTCAAAAGAAATATTCACTAGTGCTGTCATGGAAACAACTGTGCAGAAGAGTATAAAAGTAACAACTCCAAGCATACTTTTAGTTTTGGGGGTTTGCAACCATCAATGCCTAGAGTTTATTGCCATCATGATAGCAGAACCCCCAAACCACAGCTGAGCAGCGTTGTGAATGCGGTCCAATGCAGCGAGGACTGCTCAGACTCATACATTGGAGAAACTAAACAACAACTACATAAACACATGTCACAGCACAGGAAGACCAGCAGCGGGGGGTAAAATTCAGCAGTCCACTTGCACCTCAAGAACAAAGGGCAGTCTTTTTACGACAATGATGTCCAGATTTTGGACAGAGAGAACAGATGGTTTGAAAGAGGAGTGAAAGAAGCCATCTTGGTCAAAAGAGAAAAGCCAAGCAACATATTGCAAGGAATTACTTCAACAGTCTCGTGATTCAGGTGACCAAGTACTCAACTCACACCAAGCAATAGCTTCTAATGACCCTAATGTCCTTAAAAACAGCAGCGCTCCAACTGCAGGTTGCTCATTGAGAACCACCAGAACTGATGAAGACTCCTGGATAGGTGTCGAGACGTTTTCAGAAAGAACTGAGCAAAAGTCTGGTTGCCTCCGATTTAAGCCTGTTTGATGTAGCGATAAACCTGATTAGTGAGAATTTGCACAGGCATGCTCTCATGATGAATCACAAATCTGTAAGTGGCAAATAGAGACAGCAAAATGGTAGAGTTTGAGAGTGGCAATCAAAACTTAAACTGACCAATAAAGTGAATGTGATTCTAATAATACACATTATAATAAAATGTATACTAAGTTGCACACAAAAAGCTTGGATAAAGTCATAAAAGGTTAGATTTGCTTCCAGTGACAACATCTATAATTTTCCACAGATCTACTGCTGCAGCATTCTCTAGCAATTTCCACACAAAAAGCACACAGGAGGCGCCACACTAACGCTCAAGTATCTGGCAAAGACACACATGCTCACTTACATGCATTTGTTTTTAACCCCATCTATGAACCAGGCAAAGGCACCAGCTGGTGAAACCCACTCGAGTGTCTATTCACTGAGAACACGTGACTGTGGAGGAAAAGGCGAGGAGAAAGGGAAGAGAACACGGTAAGAGGGAGGAGCGAGGAGCACAGGTGGAAACACTCGTCCTCATGGATGTGTAACAAAATAAAGATGTTGACCCTGCGCAGAAAAAGAGGTGATGATTCTGACCTTTACAACCTCTCCTTGTGCCCGTATTTTCACTAAACCCCATGTCCTTGGTTATAGTAGACAAGGAAGACTTGGTCAATATTAGTTACCGCCTGCACTTGTAAAAACACATTTTCAATACAGTTCATTTGAATGTCACATTTTATCTCCTTTGTCAAAAGTTAAAAAATAATTCTAACATAATTCTCAGTTTATATTTGCATATATAAATCACTTTCATTAGCTACCAAACTAATTTGGGGAGGTTGCATATATGTAATTAAACTGGATTTGGGGTCAAAGGAGAATACAAAATCAACAGTTTTCTGTGAGTGAGAAGGAAAAAAATTCATGAAATTTTTTATTTTTTTTTTCTAAATGATAATAAAATGCTGTAAGAAGTACAAACTAGATACAGGGAGAGAAGCTGGCGTCACAAAACCAGTTTTTTTTTACTGCAGTCTTTGAACCAAGACTAAGGAGTAAGGATCTCACAATCAGAGATCTGTGGCTGATTTACAATCTCAAGTTTGTTGTAAAGCTTTGATTGTCTGAGACTGATTTTAATAGAAATGCTCTGATCAAGCTATTTGCAAAGATTTCTGCTTTTCTTTGACGTCTGACGTTCCGATTCCCAAATGGGCCGGTTCCACTGTTTTTCACAAGGACCATAACTTAAATGAGAGGAAGTGTCCTGCAGGTTCTGGGATTTGAAGCAGCAGTTTTGAATTCAACAGACAGTGAAGGAATTACAAGATGATCCCAAATTATGTTTCAATTACACTTTAATGGATTTTGATTCAACTTAGACACAGTGCATTCAAAAGCATTCTATTGTTTACCAGTCTATAGATCACAAATAGGGAGACCTCTTAGTTTAAATTAATATAAAAATAATTGTTTGATAATATCTGACCTGCAGAGAAAACTAGCTGATCACAATCTCTGGCAAACTGATTAATGAATCTAAAATAAAACGAATAACAAAAAAGTGTACAATATTTACCACCATAAATCAATTTTACACGTTTTCACAGAATTCAGCATAATAAAGATGCATTTAAGTAAAAATGGAAAGTCAAAGTAGTATATTGGCTAAGTTTAGGAAATTCTTCAGAAATATTTCTTGAGAAATGTTAATAAACAAACACCCTGAACTGGATAAAGTGGGTAAAGACAATGGATGTTTTCTGCCATATTAGGGAGCTCCAAACTCCCCCTTCCTTTCTTCTAGTTTGCACTCATCATGTTGAAGGTATTTTTTTATCATCCTTTTTTTAGTCCTTTATCATTAGTATAAATACATTGCAGAACAGCAATGCTAAAAATCCTCCTTAAACTATTTCATTAGTGTAGTCTTTGCATCTGGTACAAACAACAAATCTGATTAAATTCTCCATAAATAACTGAGTGAATACAAGGAAAGTCAAGGTGCCCTTAATGTTGCTCTATTTTTTTAATCAAAATAAAGGATTTAAAATGATATACCATTATATATATCATCTACTCATGCAAATGCAAAAATTAGATAATGATGCTGCTGCCATCTGCAGGTAGAGACCAGCACACACACAACCTGAGAAGTAGTCAACTGCCCAGGAGCCAAACAGATGGCCTCAGAGAAGCTACAACAGCAGAAACTTCACAGAAACAAACACATGCATGTATTAGGTTCAAACTTTAATGAATACCACAGAGGAAGAAGGACCATTAATGATTCTGATGAACTGTGAGTAACTAATGATGCATGGCTCTTCCAGCTGGGAGAGAGACACCACTGCAGTAAACTTCAAATTGGAAAGGCCGACTAATGCATATTCATTAAAAGCTGTTTACAAGTTAAGAGAATATGGATTAATTAGTTTTGTATGTGAGCATTTTAGCAAATATACAGCCCTGGAGAGGCTGGCAGTCCATACACAGAAACACACAGGACAAACAACCATGCACACACATACAGTCAAACCCATGGGACAATTTGGAGAGACCAGTATAAATTAATATATATTATCACTAGTATATACCAATATATATTTGGTAAAGTGTAAAATAATTCACCATTGTCATTTTAAAAGCGGCATGTACACTCTTGAGAACCACTCAAGCATCTCTCATGCAGCTTTGACCTCTAAAAAGTAGATATGAGATGTGGGATATCATTGCAATGTTTTTCTCAGGTCAAGTACCAATAATAGTTGAATTCCTCATAAAGAGGGACTCCTGGTTTCCTTGGATACAGGCTAAAACACCAAACAAGAACCTGCAATAAGCAGAATTGACCAGAAGAGGGCAGATACAGGCCAGTGAACAGAGACCATGTAAGTGAACAGAAGAATCTTACATTGTATTAATTTTGGTTTTTGAACAAAACACTTTTACAAATCAGAGTTGCAGCCTAAGAGCAAAAATTAGATTACATTGTTTCCTTACTGAGCACTTACTGTCTCAATATCTCACCATCATTTTGCTCTCTGCAACCATTACAGTATATTTTTCTTGGAGAACATAGGATGAATACAGTAGGGTTAATTGCTTGTGTATTGTTTCTGCCTCACATGTAAGAATCTGAATTTAGACTGACGTTTTCTCAGTGCATCATGACTGTCCATAACAATTTAGTACTGCGGTGGAAAGAGAAGAAGAGAGGTCCTGCTTTTACGCCCTTCGGTCAGACACTCCCTTATAAGAACTTGTTGGAGGCGATTCAGATGCAAACTTTGCTGTGTTGTGGATGAGGCAAATACATAAATGATGAATGTACTCCAATGTATACAGAAGGTACACAGTGCTGCTCAGCGAGCTAACCTTTAAATCTACTGGAAGCTACTCTGGTGTTCTTACACCTTAAACCTGCGATGAATATTTAACTGGATGGAACTTTGTTGGGAAGAGGACAGACCCACGGGGATAAGAATAATAAACAAAGGAAAGAAAGCAGCAAGGCAATGATTGCAGGGCCACGGGGCCTATAAGAGTTTGTGCAAACTGGTTTTAATGCAAAGCAACAACTAGTTACACCTAACACCAGAAAAAATGGGCCCACACTGCTACCCGCACCTGCTTAAAGGCATTCAGTCATTCCTGCAGCGTAAACATCTGCTCCTACTATCCCTTCACCTTTGCTACCTCTTGTTCGCTTCTTGTTTTACATGTCGTCCTCTGATGCCGACAGCGTGTACTTCCTCTGAAACCTGCCTCTGCCTCAGACTCGCTGTCACGCCCAGCCTCTTGGCTGCTTGACTTGTGTTCTACCCCCCCTGTTTCTCCATGAAGGCAGGCAGCAGGTGTTTTGTGACTTGAAGATCAGAGAGCCTCAGAGAGACGGAGCCCCTCTGAGCCGGGCTGTGTAGGAGGAGGAGAGAAAGTCTACACTCTCGTTTTACAGTCTGTCTCCTCTGTGAAAGAGGAGAGGGAGAGGAAGCTCATCGCACTCCTAGACCACAATCCCCCGAGTTTAATCTCAAGACATGTGTTGCATCGGGGCTTTTTATTAGAAAAAAAAAGTGAACCGCTTACCTGCTGAGTTAAAGTGTCACTCAGGAGAAATGTAGTGTGGGTGCAACCATGCACAGACTAATATGGCAAATGAGGGGTGGAGAGAGATGGAGCGACAAAAAGAAGGAAAATCTGCTTTTCATGAGCTGTTTTCTGTGCAGATCAAACATTTCATATTTCTAAGGTAACCCAGTTATACATCGTCCCACTCTGACCTAAAACTAGTTGTAGTGGTGCTGACTCAGACACGCCGTTGCTGCTCTCTTGTCTTTAGCAGTAACACAGCAAGCATATGCTTTATTTGATTGATATTACTTAATATTCCTATAAACCTCACAAGGCATAACAGACAAACATTTGTTCTTTACATGCAACAGAAAATCAATGACGCAGAAAACAGCACATTGTAACTGTAGCTCTAAGTTTATGATGAACAGCTGTTCACTGCAGTGGAGTAAAACAATTTCCACTGTAATGTTTTTTTTATTAATTGAAATTGATATTTTTTATGCAGCTGTTTTGTTTTAATAGTCTGTCTTGATTTTGACCATGTCCATTCTGCTTTATTCTCACCTTTAATTAAGTTTCAATGTTTGGATTCCTAGTTAATAAAGCTTGTCAACTTTTTTTTGGTGTCCTTTCATCCTGCAGCCGATTTTACAAAGGTTGCAAGGTCCTGCTCTTTGTATATGCTGCTTCATTACAGCATATTTCCTGTATACCTTTCTCCTACCTACACTGTTCTGTGTTTGGATCCTTCACCACAGCTATATTTTGTGACATTTGGAAATAATAAACTGCTGAGATGTTACCTAAGGTTAATATGAGAGCTGTGCTGACATCCACAGGTAGCTATGTACTGGTTGTTTTGTATCACATCTCTGTTTTTTGTAGATAATTTATGGTAAGATATAAATCAAGGATTATGTAAAAAAAAAAAAAAGCTCTAAAGCTAGCTAGAACTTTCTGTTAAATCAACCAGAATCCCTTTTATGTATAGTTTAGGACCTATATATGTTTTCATCTGTATTTCCATTTCCTAATCAAATTCCTCCTTCAAAGGTGTTTTCTTGTAATTTATCTGAATGCAGGCAAACATTTGAGACATATGTGAGAGCAGTGCATGGATTTTAGGAAAATCCATGCACATGGAAGTGGTTTGTTACAATTATAATGACCAGACCCTATTATCAAATTTCAGTAATTACTTTGAGCCAAGTATTTAGTTAAGCAACACTGAACTGGCCTCTTTATTTGGTACACCAAATTCTGATCTGACCATCTGAACATCGTAACTGAAATCAAGACTCAATAGACCAGGCAAACTTTTTCCAATCTATTATCGGCCCATTTTGGTGAGCCTTTGTGAATTGTGGCCTTGGTTTCCTGTTCTTAAAGTGTGTTCCTTTCAGAGATGCTATTCTGCGAGTCTTGGTTACGACAAGTGGTTATTAGAGCTATTGTTGCCAGTCATCTAAAATCCATTCACCTTGGATTATTGACAGTACAAGTCATTTTCGCCCACAGCCCTGGTGCTTACTAGATATTTTCTCCTTCTCAGACCATTCTCTGTAAACCCGGTTGCAAGTGGAAAATCCAGCAGATCAGTAGGTTACTGTAGTAATTTAAATCCAATTTGTTCCCCATTCTGGTACTTGGTTTGAACTTCAGGAAGTCATCCTCACCACGCCTGGATGCCTAGATGCGTTTAGTTGCAGCCATGTGATTGGCCAAGTAGCTATAAGGGGACACCAGCAGTTGAACAGGCTTACGCAATGAAGTGCCAGATGATTGTACAGTCATATTTGATAAATTAGAACACATGTTCCTATGTGGCACTTTTGTCAAAGTACCTTTTGGGGATAAACTTTAAAGCTGAAGAAGATAATATTTGTATAAATGTATTTTTTACATATATGTTAAAACTGTCCCTTTGTCCTCACAGTAAAATGTGAGACAGATAATCTGTGAAAACAAAATCAGACCTCTCTGGTCTTTGCTCTGCTCCTATTGCCATTTGCAGAAATGCACCACTCCCGGTCCGAAACAACCAATCAGAGCCAGGAGCAATGTCTGGCTGGATAGGTGTCGAGACGTTTTCAGAAAGAACCGAACGAAAGTCTGGTCGCCTCCGATTTAAGCCTGTTTGCTGTAGCGATTAACCTGATAACTGAGAATTTACACAGGCATGTTCTCATGATGAATCAGTTCTCCTCACAAATCTAAAGGTGGCAAATAGAGACAGAAAAATGGTAGAGTTTGAGAGTGGCAATCAAAACTGAAATTGACAAATACAGTGAATGTGATTTTAATATTACATATTATAATAAAATGTATACTAAGTTGCACACAAAAAGCTTGGATAAAGTCATAAAAGATTAGATTTGCTTCCAGTGACAACATCTATAATTTTCCACAGATCACTCACCCTTTTGTGCACAGAGAGCAAATGGGGAGGAACCTATAAGGTAGATTTGTCTAATTTTTTAGGCTAATTCCAAGATTTTCTCAAAACTCCCAACTGCAGCTTTAAGGTATTAAATATACGTTTCAATAAGCCCACATTTCCACATTAAAAATTATTTTTATACTATTTTACCTTGAAATGTCATGTTTTAATTTGCGGTAAGAAAATTTCCACACCCAAAACAAAGGTTTGAGAACATCGGTCTGTGTGTAGTTAATCTTTATAATATGTTTAACTTATTTAATAATCAATAATACAAATGTATTGAATATGAATGTATATAGTCTGCCAAATATGATGATTTTCATATCCCAACAATTTAAAAAAGTTGAATAGATCCTCTGGACAGGTTCTTACTAAATGTGTTTTCTTCTACCTGGATCATCATTCAAGTCAACATTGGAGGGGAGAAATTCAAAGTTAAAGGAGCAGACAGTCAGAAGGAGAAACGTTTGTTGGGTAAATCATGTATTCAGTGCCACTATACTGGAACACCATATAACTAAGGTGATACAAACAGAATCCAGTATTTTGTCATTATACAAAAACCACATTTACATAGACCGCAGTCATAATGGGGGAAATGTGAACATGAAGATACAGATTTCTACCAGATAAAGTTCTGAAGATTACTATTGTCATTCTGTTTGCTTCTGGTTTGACATCCAGAATAGTGTCTGTCATGGCTATGGGATCATTGGAGTCACAATCAGGCTTAAACATGCAGGTTCTTGCAACCCCTTACAACTTAAGATGCTTTAGAATCTGTCAATGTCTTTCAAAATCTCTTGTCCATGATTAATGTTAACCAGCTGCAGCCGATCAAGTCGATTCTTAAGCCTCTTGTGATGCTATTGACCTAAATAGACAGAGCTGAATTACCTGTTTATTTTCATTGCAAAAACTTTGTGCATTGTGAAATCCTGCAGTTGAACTCTATACTTCATTGCTAAGGTGTGCATTACTGTCAGCGTACAGTTCTTGGTAGAAAAAAATGCAACACAAGTTGGTGTCTTTAGTTTGAGCAGCAGTTTGTGTTTCTGTTATTTTTAGTTTGTTTTCAATGAAGCAGAAAAAAGATATGCCTATCCAAAATAAGGATGGCCTCATTTTTCACGCAAAGGAAAAAATAAAAACTGTCTAATTTGCCCACCGTCAACTTTATCAGGCAATGAAACACATCTGATTCTGACATCACTGGATGTTATGATAGAAGAGCATCGCCACCATTTCTGTTTAAAGTTGCACTGGAAGGGAGCAACTTAAAGCTACAGTTGATAATCCTGTTCAGAAACACTTTTTATTAGATGGTGGACGCAATGAAGCGATGTTTTAATGATGCCCTTTATTCTGTCCCAAATGAGCTGGATATATCTTTGAAAACTCAACATATGGCTGCTCTATGAGCTAAAACAGAGCGTGTTGCTTGGAGTTTGCGTCACATATGTAGTTCTCTGATTGGTTCTACCCTCTTTTTTCTGACCCTGTTAGTCCCACCTTTGAAGTTGGGCTCTACCTGCGGCTTTCAAGACTGATATGCTGTGTTTGCGTCAGGCTGGCTGGCCAGGCTGGCAACTTACAGCTAATTTATTTATACTTTATATTTATGTACTATCTATCATGATTTTAAAACATTTCTTTTTGTTAAAAAAGATCTAGAGCTCAGCATTTACTCTGTGTGGTTACTTACTATGTCTTGAAAAACATGTGTACAGCTTCTCTATTAATTTAACTTTTTAAAGCAGGGGTGTCAAACATACGGCCCGTGGGCCGTATCCGGCCCACCGAACAATTTAGTCCGGCCCTGTGGCTAAATGCATTATCATAATAAAAAAAGAAAAAAAAATTATTATTATTATTTTTTTTTTTCCAGTGTCCTGTCTGGCAATGTGGCAATAAGATGCCAGAAAGAGCTCATCAGATTTGACTTTCACAAGTGGACAAGATAAAAGGAAGAGAATGATAAAACAATTATTGAAAAAAACATGTACTTCGTTTAATTGAAAATATGCAGTTCCTATATTGTCCACGAGGTGCGCTGTGTTTTAATTAGCAGATTAAGCTTCAGGTGTGGAAAAATTCAAATCATTTCTTAATTTTTATCAGTTTGATGTATTTTGTCATGCAGGACAGTGTTTTGAAGTTCCAAAAATGTGAATAAATGTTTTTCAACATTGTACAATCACTGTGATCAGTTCTTATGCATAATACACAAGTAAATGTTTAACTGAGTAAAAGTATTGTTGAAATTGCACATACTTTTCTTAAAAACGCTGAGGTTATTCATAATATATTGTGTAAAAGTGAAATTAACTTAATATAAAAATCAACAAGTCCACATTTATTAGTTCTATTTAATCTTGCAATGAGTTAACTCGTGTGGCCCTCTTGAGATCAGATTAAGCTGTATGCGGCCCCTCAACCAAAATGAGTTTGACACCCCTGTTTTAAAGGATCTTGCGAGAATGACTGAACAACAAAAAATATTGACAAAAGGAAATACTTGTGATATTTTTTAAATAAAAAAAAAACAAAGCTTTAAAATGAGCTTGTTTACCTGGAGTGGACACACATTTAGCAGACAATGAGGGTGCGCCCAAGTTAGCGACTCCATCCAGTCTGCCACCACATTTATTTTTAATCTGCGCGTTTCCCCTTCATTGCCAGCCACTGGCCCCCTCATGGCTTCTCAAGAGCCATTAACAGGGGGTTCAGTCTGGTGTGTCTGATGAGGACAGCTGCTGCATTAAACGGCCCATCTGTATCTAAATTATATAATCAGTCGTAATAGAACAGGGACAGATCAGTCTCACTGCTGTCAACCATCACAGGAGAAGGGGTCACCTTCAGCAGGACTTCGATGCAGTCCACCTGGCTACGAAGCCACACAGAGGCTGTCTGGAATGATTGTAACGGAGTGGGACGATGCGAGCGTGTGGACGGTTCTGTCAGATATGCAAGAGTTAAGGATGCTAGAGTCATGGTGGGGTTTTTGTCCTTTAGACCCAAAGGGGAAGTCATTCATCAGACATGATTAGTGTCAAGGCTGGACAAGCATTGAGCCATTCTCAACAGGATAACTGCCCAAAGATATTTATATCCCAAAACAGTCACTTTTATTAGAATTTTCTGTGACTGAATCACTCTAATTGTGACACATAAGTGTGGCATGCATTTGTATTCAGAAAAATTTTAAATGTTTGGATCAACCTATTGAATAATGGTTTCAATCCAAAAGCTTCTGCAGCTCTTGATGGCATGCTGAAGAGCCGATTTAATAGTTTAAATCAGATGTGCAGAGATAACAACCTTAAGCACTTATGCAGAAATGACATGCAAACGCAAAGCAGAAAGACCCAGGCCGGGATTCGAGGCAACAGTGCTGCCAGCTGTTTACAAGCAGCACCGGCGCTGGTGTGTCACATAAAATCTCTGATACACACTAAAACTGTGTTTGTAACATGACAAAATTTAGACAAGTTCACTGTGGGCGAATGGTTCTGCGAGCTGCGATCTTCTCAAAGTCTTCTTGTATAGAACATAAAACCTACATATTCCAAACCACATAGACAAAAACAATCCAAAAGAGTAAAAATAAGCCAAAAGTTTCAAATATGCCTCATCCTACTTCTGGATTTCATTTATTTATTTATTTTCTTCCACAGTTTGACAGCTTCTCCGTCTGCGCTCATGTTACAAGCATTATGCGCCTAATTTGATCCTCACTATAAGAGCACTAATAGCAGCTTTGATCAGGACAAGTGCAGCTCTTCCCCACTGCTGTAATCTCTAACTTGTTTCACTTGTCTTGATGCCATCTACCATTTCTCAAAGAGCTCTTTTCGTCTGTCTGTTCTGCAGTGCCACAGCTGAACTTTCCACCTCACTCTGTTCAATTTTCAGAGCTCACTGTCATGCTCTTGCAGGGTTTCTTAAGTGGTTCCAGTCTCTGCTCCCCCCCCCCCCCCAGCTGATTTATGCATGTGCAAAGTAAAATCAGTACTGTATGCCAATGGCATGATAGGGTGTGTGATGTGTATGTGTGTGTGTGTGTGTGTTGTGGGGGGGGGGGTTCATTTGTCTCATGACGGCCTATTTGAACAGAAGAAAAATTTATTTGTTTAACATACATAATCTGTTTAACACAAATTCACAATGAAAACATGAAACTTCTGTTTGTGTGTGATTGCATGCTTGCAACATTCACCTACCAACAGAAAACTGTACGTTTTCATACCAGCATGCTCTATCCAAGTGGTTTCGTGTTAATGAATAGTAATTCAGTAGAAAGATGCCCAAATTGGCTGATTTTACACAAATACCCAGAGGCTGATGGGAAATGAGTGGGTGGACAGGTATAGATCTGTGACAGAAGGAAGAGGAGGAGGAGGAAAAAAAGCAGACTGGATAAATTGGATCAGGTTCGTTCGCTATCACACTCTAATGCTCTCGTTCATCCTGTGTTTCTGTCAGGTATTCTGTCTCTTTTTCCCCCTCAAAAGACAGTTATTTTAGGGAAGTTTCTCAGCAACAGTTGCACCTATATTCTCTGCAAGTACTGGGTACAGGATATACTCCTGATAGTGTACGTTAGAGCTGAATTTAAAGCAGAGCTGCTCCTAAAGATGATGGTGTCATTCAGAAATTGGTCTTTTTTTTCCTACTAGACAGATTTGATTTACATGGCCACTGCATGTCGGAAATTGTGAAGTTTGTATTGTTTTTTGTTTTTTTATATGTTCTAGCATGGTATCAGTAAGGCTAAAAATTAATTACAGCAACCACAGAATTATAACAGAAAAAGATGGACGTTAGATGACAATGGATGAGTTACCTGGTTGACGTATGCCATAGAAAACTATGTAGAGCAATTCATTGCTTTGCAACAAATAATTACTGTAATTTGGCCGTTCAAATTAAAGCTAGCAGATCGATTATTGGATTACTACATTAGTGTTTCCCTAAACATAGTAATCTAAACCGTGATCCACAGAGTTATTGAATATGATGTTCAAATAAAGGAAATACCTACTATTTCAAAATAAAACATCTATAATTCATAGGCTAGATCACACACCCTACCAGCTTTATTTATAGAGCACTTTAAACACCCACAGGACCAAAGGGGTGGTCTGTTCACAGAAATACATAATCACTGCAAAAGTAGGTTCTAAGTGACAAATGGATCTAGACCCCGCACAGGAAAAAGCTATCACGTCGACTTTTCAAAATATCCATCCATCTGTTTTCTATACCCCGCTTATCCTTGTAGGGTTTGGGGGGGGGTCTGGTGCCTAACTCAGACAGTCATTGGGTGAGAGGCGGGGTACACCCTGGACAGGTCCCCGTATATCACAGGACAACACAGAGCCATTAGGGAGAAACAAATACACGCACTCACACCTAAGGGTAATTTAGAGTAATTCTTGATTTTTTTTTTATAATTGCAAATTCTAAGTAAAAATTCTGTAATTTTTTAGCAGGATTCTGACAAAATCTACTATCCCAATCATTAGTTATTTGCATTTTAAACTGAGAAACAGGAATCTGCTCATTAATGGTTCTAAAAGCTGGGTAACAATATCTGAGGTGAAAAGACAACATGTGAAATATTGGGCCGGATCATTGTTTGTTTGACCAAAACAAAGACAGCAGCAGAAGTAAAAACTAAAAGTGTGTCCTGATTACTTCCTCAAGGATTAAGATACTAACATATTCTCAAAAAGTAAAGACATCCTGAGTGATCTTAGAGAGGCAACCACTGGTACACGTCAATCTCCAAAAGATTACAAGGTTCTTCCTATTCAGAGTTAGCCAATTTACAGTGAGAAAAAAAAAATATTTTCAGCAAGAAAAATACTTACAGAGTTTCAACGATTTCCAACAGGGGTAGATGATCACAAAAATAAAAGTCCTGCAAAAATGAAAATGTACAATTCACAGTCCTAACTTCAGCATAATAAATAAGACTTCTGCTCATTAAACATAACCTGTTATTATGATTTGCACCAACACAGCTAAAGATTATCAGAACAGTAAAGCGCAGACAGCTCAAACCAAAGTGGGAGATTTCTTTCCATCTTGAGCAGAAGCACCAGATGTGTTCAGGCCCAAACTCAGCAGCACATCACATCCACTGTCAAACCCCTATGTTGAAGGAGTCCTGATCTGAACTTGTTTTAAAGCCACAGGACCTTTGAATGATGCAGAACGTATTCAGCCATGAACTCCTCTTTCCGCCAGAGGTAAATTTAACATTTACAGCCATTGTAACAAATAGCTTTAAACACTCCGACTAATTGAGCTTTTGTTGACGAGGTTGATTAGTTCACATCCCTGTACATAAGAACACATTTACACAATCTCCAGATTAGTCTTGCAAGGTTTCTTTCTGAGCCTCAACCCCTGAGATTCTTTCCCCGCTGTTTCGGCGTCCTCTTTTATTCAGCATGGGTGACAAAGAAGGAGGCAACATGAGGTGAGACATGCAAGGCAGTGGAGGAGAAAAAGAAACCTCAGGGTCTCTCTTCACAAGTTTCCTTTATCCATTATATATAGAGAGGCTGATTTTAAATGCACCAGGGCTGGCCCTGGTTCCCAATCCACTAAGTCTTTTTCCTTCAGTGTGGAGCACTCCTGTGCGGAAAATAACCCTCTTCTCTCTATTGAGAAAGCCGAGCTTTGGCCCTGCAGGTCTGAGAGGAAGCTTTGGGGTTTTCATCTCTTATCTTTATCTATCCATCCCCCGTTATCGACCCATCCCAGCCACCCAATTTGGTCTAGAGCACCCACTATTCTCTGACTCAGTCTTTTATCTCCCACCGTTTTTGTTTTTT